>NC_142809.1:11580294-11727459 GCF_049724085.1 Artemia sp. Qi Xiang Cuo
TTGAAAATAGTTCAATGTTCAGATAACAAAAACTTTGGTGTCGACACAGCCCCCCCAGGGTCCGGAGATAGACGTGTCAAATTAGGTATTGGGGATATATATAGTTGTTATGGAAGGGACGCTTGTATAAACTTTATAATGGGTTTATTTGATTGCGAATCGCAACTTGTAATTCACTTTTTAAGAGCAAACATTGACAGGAGGGCAGCTAGCCTCCCCGCCCACACTCCATTTATTTTTTTCCCAGACGCACTTCATATAGAAGGGGTCTTCGTATAAACTTCAAAGGGGGCTTATTTCAAAGGGGGCAAACTTACCCCCTTTACACATTACAATGTGAATGTATTGTAAGTTTTGTTGAAAACGGAACAGCTCAAGGGATTCAATCTATAGGATTAAAGTTTTAATTTTAGCATTTGACCCATCCATATCCCGTCTCCGTTATCCTCAAAATTTCATGCAGATAAGTTGGTATGCTGGATCTCTTTAAAATTTAAACCCTGCTAAGTCTGGGGCGTAAATATGCGACAATACTCAATCATATAGAAGTTCTTGTTCGTTGATTTTATTTATTTTTATGGGAGGGATTCTTGATGGTATGCTAGAGGAACAATTTCACCATATTCCATCTGTATTAGCATGCATTCTTAAGCAACTGAATATAAAATAGACACAAGTAGCTTTGTCTATTAGACGAAACTATAAGAAGCTTTGATCATAACAATTAAAATTTGAGGGGGATTTTATTATTATTTTTATAGCAAACAAGACAAATATAAGAAGTTGGAATTCCAAGTTCTTTGGAAGTCCATACAGGCCTGACACTAATCCCAGAAACGTAGAACAAGACCATTATTTTTCAAATTTAATATACCGTCCATATGAACTATTTGACTAATTTCAAAGAGCTATAATAATTTCCAACAAAAAAAGACGTTCCCTCGAATTTATTCGTGTAACTTTTGATCTGCACAGCGTTTAAGCTGTGTTGAATAAGAAAAATGGTTGTATAAAATAAGTAAAGTTGTGCTAAACCGTTTTCATAGTTCCTTTTTCGACACCTGACCCCATAAAAAAAGAAAAAAGAACTGATGTGATAGTCCAAAACCAAATAAGCAAAAAAATTCCGTGTTTATTTAATTTAATAAGACACATGGGACTGAATAACAATGAACTAAACTTTTTCTAGACTATACATTAAAACTTTCCTTCACAGAAACTTTGACTAATCCAAGGCATTATAAGCCTTTTGAAAGTGATTAGAAACTTTTGCGTGAAGAGTGAAGAAATCTTGTCAGAACCTATGGCATTTTTGAGAGCACCATTTGAAACTAAAAACTGACAAAATCCAATATGTCTCTCATCTGGCAGCATTATACAGCCTGGATCGTGCTATTTTTAGAATATAACGCATTTATTTTACGCCATTTGAAACTAGTAGCATATAGAGCACCACTTCTTCGTCTGGCATCATAATATAGAGCACCATTTGAAACTAGAAACTGACACATATCTAATGTGGCTTGTGTGGCAGCATAATATAGGAGTGCGATTTTTGGAATCTAATGCATTTACAGTTACCCCGTTCGAAACTAGTAGTTGACAAATAGCTTGTGTACTTTTTTCATCAACATAGTGTAAAGCTCTTTTCTGTAAATTATCCTGCATGTTTAAAAGAGCGCCATTTGAAACTAGAAATTGACAAATATCTAATGAACCTTGTCTGACAGCATAATATAGAGGCGTGCGATTTTTGGAATCTAATGCATTTATAGTTACCCCTTTTGAAACTAGTAGTTGACAAATAGCTTGTGTACTTTCTTCATCAGCATAGTGTGAAGCTCTTTTCTGGAAATTATACTGCATGTTTAAAAGAGCGCCATTTGAAACTAGAAATTGACAAATATCTAATGAACCTTGTCTGACAGCATAATATAGAGGCGTGCGTTTTTTGGAATCTAATGCATTTACAGTTACCCCCTTTGAATCTAGTAGTTGACAAATAGCTTGTGTACTTTTTTCATCAGCAAAGTGTAAAGCTCTTTTCTGGAAATTATCCTGCATGTTTAAAAGAGCGCCATTTGAAACTAAAAATTGACAAATATCTAATGAACCTTGTCTGATAGCATAATATAGAGGCGTGCGATTTTTGGAATCTAATGCATTTAAAGTTTCCCCATTTGAAACTAGTAGTTGACAAATAGCTAGTGTACTTTCTTCATCAGAATAGTGTGAAGCTCTTTTCTGGATATTATCCTGCATGTTTAAAAGAGCGCCAATTGAAACTAGAAATTGACAAATATATAATGAACCTTGACTGACATCAGAATATAGAGGCGTGCGATTTTTGGAATCTCATTCAATTACAGTTACACCCTTTGAAGCTAGTAGTTGACAAATATCTTGTGTACTTTTTTCATCAGCAGAGTGTGAAGCTCTTTTCTGTAAATTATCCTGCATGTTTAAAAGAGCGCCATTTGAAACTAGAAATTGACAAATATCTAATGAACCTTGTCTGACAGCATAATATAGAGGCGTGTGATTTTTGGAATCTAATGCATTTACAGTTACCCCCTTTGAAACTAGTAGTTGACAAATAGCTAGTGTACTTTCTTCATCAGCATAGTGTAAAGCTCTTCTCTGGAAATTATCCTGCATGTTTAAAAGAGCGCCATTTGAAACTAGAAATTGACAAATATCTAATGAACCTTGTCTGACAGCATAATATAGAGGAGTGCGATTTTTGGAATCTAATGCATTTAAAGTTACCCCCTTTGAAACTAGTAGTTGACAAATAGCTAGTGTACTTTCTTCATCAGCATAGTGTAAAGCTCTTCTCTGGAAATTATCCTGCATGTTTAAAAGAGCGCCATTTGAAACTAAAAATTGACAAATATCTAATGAACCTTGTCTGACAGCATAATATAGAGGCGTGCGATTTTTGGAATCTAATGCATTTATAGTTTCCCCGTTTGAAACTAGTAGTTGACAAATAGCTTGTGTACTTTTTTCATAAGCATATTGTAAAGCTCTTTTCTGGAAATTATCTTGCATGTTTAAAAGAGCGCCATTTGAAACTAGAAATTGACAAATATCTAATGAACCTTGTCTGACAGCATAATATAGAGGCGTGCGATTTTTGGAATCTAATGCATTTACAGTTACCCCCTTTGAAACTAGTAGTTGACAAATAGCTTGTGTACTTTTTTCATCAGCATAGTGTAAAGCTCTTTTCTGAAAATTATCCTGCATGTTTAAAAGAGCACCATTTGAAACTAGAAATTGACAAATATCTAATGAACCTTGTCTGACAGCATAATATAGAGGCGTGCGATTTTTGGAATCTAATGCATTTATAGTTACCCCCTTTGAAACTAGTAGTTGACAAATAGCTTGTGTACTTTTTTCATCAGCATAGTGTAAAGCTCTTTTCTGTAAATTATCCTGCATGTTTAAAAGAGCGCCATTTGAAACTAGAAATTGACAAATATCTAATGAACCTTGTCTGACAGCATAATATAGAGGCGTGCGATTTTTGGAATCTAATGCATTTACAGTTACCCCCTTTGAAACTAGTAGTTTACAAATAGCTTGTGTACTTTTTTCATCAGCATAGTGTTAAGCTCTTTTCTGTAAATTATCCTGCATGCTTAAAAGAGCGCCATTTGAAACTAGAAATTGACAAATATCTAATGAACCTTGTCTGACAGCATAATATAGAGGCGTGCGATTTTTGGAATCTCATGCATTTAAAGTTACCCCTTTGAAACTAGTAGTTGACAAATAGCTTGTGTACTTTTTTCATCAGCATAGTGTGAAGCTCTTTTCTGGAAATTATCCTGCATGCTTAAAAGAGCGACATTTGAAAATAGTAATTGACAAATATCTAATGAACCTTGTCTGATAGCATAATATAGAGGCGTGAGAATTTTTTAATCTAATTCATTTAAATTTTACCATTTTGAATATAGTAGTTGACAAATAGATTGTGTACTTTCTTCGTCATCATAGTGTAAAGCTCTTTTCTGTAAATTATAATGCATGGTTAAAAGAGCACCATTTGAAACTAGAAATTGACAAATATCTAATGAACCTTGTCTGACAGCATAATATAGAGGCGTGCGATTTTTGGAATCTAATGCATTTACAGTTACCCATTTTGAAACTATTAGTTGACATTTAGATAGTGAACTTTTTTCAACAGCTTAGTGTGAAGCTCTTTTCTGTAAATTATCCTACATGTTTAAAAGAGTGCCATTTTAAACTAGAAATTGAAAAATATATAATGAACCTAGTATGAAACAATAATCTATAGGATTGCGATATTTGTAATCTAATGCATTTACAGTTACCCCCTTTGAAACTATTAGTTGACAAATAGCTTGTGTCCTTTTTTCATCAGCATAGTGTAAAGCTCTTTTCTTTAAATTATCCTGCATGTTTAAAAGAGCGCCATTTGAAACTAGAAATTGACAAATATCTAATGAACCTTGTCTGACAGCATATTATAGAGGCGTGCGATTTTTGGAATCTAATGCATTTACAGTTACCCCCTTTGAAACTAGTAGTTGACAAATAGCTTGTGTACTTTTTTCATCAGCATAGTGTAAAGCTCTTTTCTGGAAATTACCCTGCATGTTTAAAAGAGCGCCATTTGAAACTAGAAATTGACAAATATCTAATGAACCTTGTCTGACAGCATAATATAGAGGCGTGCGATTTTTGGAATCTAATGCATTTACAGTTACCCCCTTTGAAACTAGTAGTTGACAAATAGCTTGTGTACTTTTTTCATCAGCATAGTGTGAAGCTCTTTTCTGTAAATTATCCTGCATGTTTAAAAGAGCGCCATTTGAAACTAGAAATTGACAAATATCTAATGAACCTTGTCTGACAGCATAATATAGAGGCTTGCGATTTTTGGAATCTAATGCATTTACAGTTACCCCTTTTGAAACTGGTAGTTGACAAATAGCTTGTGTACTTTTTTCATCAGCATAGTGTTAAGCTCTTTTCTGTAAATTATCCTTCATGTTTAAAAGAGCTCCATTTGAAACTAGAAATTGAAAAATATCTAATGAACCTTGTCTGACAGCATAATATAGAGGCGTGCGATTTTTGGAATCTAATTCATTTACAGTTACCCCCTTTGAAACTAGTAGTTGACAAATAGCTTGTGTCCTTTTTTCATCAGCATAGTGTTAAGCTCTTTTCTGAAAATTATCCTGCATGTTTAAAAGAGCACCATTTGAAACTAGAAATTGACAAATATCTAATGAACCTTGTCTGACAGCATAATATAGAGGCGTGCGATTTTTGGAATCTAATGCATTTACAGTTACCCCCTTTGAAACTAGTAGTTGACAAATAGCTTGTGTACTTTTTTCATCAGCATAGTGTGAAGCTCTTTTCTGTAAATTATCCTGCATGTTTAAAAGAGCGCCATTTGAAACTAGAAATTGACAAATATCTAATGAACCTTGTCTGACAGCATAATATAGAGGCGTGCGATTTTTGGAATCTAATGCATTTACAGTTACCCCCTTTGAAACTAGTAGTTGACAAATAGCTTGTGTACTTATTTCATCAGCATAGTGTGAAGCTCTTTTCTGTAAATTATCCTGCATGTTTAAAAGAGCGCCATTTGAAACTAGAAATTGACAAATATCTAATGAACCTTGTCTGACAGCATAATATAGAGGCGTGCGATTTTTGGAATCTAATGCATTTACAGTTACCCCCTTTGAAGCTAGTAGTTGACAAATAGCTTGTGTACTTTTTTCATCAGCATAGTGTTAAGCTCTTTTCTGTAAATTATCCTGCATGTTTAAAAGAGCGCCATTTGAAGCTAGAAATTGACAAATATCTAATGAACCTTGTCTGACAGCATAATATAGAGGCGTGCGATTTTTGGAATCTAATGCATTTATAGTTGCCCCTTTTGAAACTAGTAGTTGACAAATAGCTTGTGTACTTTTTTCATCAGCATAGTGTGAAGCTCTTTTCTGTAAATTATCCTGCAAGTTTAAAAGAGCGCCATTTGAAACTAGAAATTGACAAATATCTAATGAACCTTGTCTGACAGCATAATATAGAGGCGTGCGATTTTTGGAATCTAATGCATTTATAGTTGCCCCTTTTGAAACTAGTAGTTGACAAATAGCTTGTGTACTTTCTTCATCAGCATAGTGTGAAGCTCTTTTCTGGAAATTATCCTGCATGTTTAAAAGAGCGCCATTTGAAACTAGAAATTTACAAATATCTAATGAACCTTGTCTGACAGCATAATATAGAGGCGTGCGATTTTTAGAATCTAATGCATTTATAGTTTCCCCTTTTGAAACTAGTAGTTGACAAATAGCTAGTGTACTTTATTCATCAGCATAGTGTGAAGCTCTTCTCTGGAAATTATCATGCATGTTTAAAAGAGCGCCATTTGAAACTAGAAATTGACAAATATCTAATGAACCTTGTCTGACAGCATAATATAGAGGCGTGCGATTTTTGGAATCTAATGCATTTACAGTTACCCCATTTGAAACTGGTAGTTGACAAATAGCTTGTGTACTTTTTTCATCTGCATAGTGTAAATCTCTTTTCTTTAAATTATCCTGCATGTTTAAAAGAGCTCCATTTGAAACTAGAAATTGACAAATATCTAATGAACCGTGTCTGACAGCATAATATAGAGGCGTGCGATTTTGTGAATCTAATGAATTTAAATGTTCCCCATTTGAAACTAGTAGTTGAAAAATTTCTAGTTTACTATTTTCATAAGCAAAGTGTAAAGATCTTTTCTGGAAATTATCATGCATGTTTAAAAGATAGCCATTTGAAACTAGAAATTGACAAATATCTAATGAACCTTGTCTGATAGCATAATATAGAGGCGTGAATTTTTTGGAATCTAATGCATTTACAGTTACCCCCTTTGAAACTAGTAGTTGACAAATAGCTTGTGTACTTTTTTCATCAGCATAGTGTAAAGCTCTTTTCTGGAAATTATCCTGCATGTTTAAAAGAGCGCCATTTGAAACTAGAAATTGACAAATATCTAATGAACCTTGTCTGATAGCATAATATAGAGGCGTGCGATTTTTGGACTCTAATGCATTTACAGTTACCCCTTTTGAAACTAGTAGTTGACAAATAGCTTGTGTACTTTTTTCATCAGCATAGTGTAAAGCTCTTTTCTGTAAATTATCCTGCATGTTTAAAAGAGCGCCATTTGAAACTATAAATTGACAAATATCTAATGAACCTTGTCTGACAGCATAATATAGAGGCGTGCGATTTTTGGAATCTAATGCATTTATAGTTGCCCCTTTTGAAACTAGTAGTTGACAAATAGCTAGTGTACTTTCTTCATCAGCAAAGCTCTTTTCTGGAAATTATCCTGCATGTTTAAAAGAGCGCCATTTGAAACTAGAAATTGACAAATATCTAATGAACCTTGTCTGACAGCATAATCTAGAGGCGTGCGATTTTTGGAATCTAATGCATTTACAGTTTTCCCCTTTGAAACTAGTAGTTGACAAATAGCTTGTGTACTTTTTTCATCAGCATAGTGTAAAGCTCTTTTCTGTAAATTATCCTGCATGTTTAAAAGAGCGCCATTTGAAACTAGAAATTGACAAATATCTAATGAACCTTGTCTGACAGCATAATATAGAGGCGTGCGATTTTTGGAATCTAATGCATTTATAGTTGCCCCATTTGAAACTAGTAGTTGACAAATAGCTAGTGTACTTTCTTCGTCAGCATAGTGTGAAGCTCTTTTCTGTAAATTATCCTGCATGTTTAAGAGAGCACCATTTGAAACTAGAAACTGACAAATATCTAATGAGCCTCGTCTGGCAGCATAATATACAGGCGTGTGATTTTTAGAATCTAATGCATTTATAGTTGCCCCGTTTGAAACTAGTAGTTGACAAATATCTAGTGTACTTTCTTCAGCAGCAGAGTGTAAAGCTCTTTTCTGGAAATTATCCTGCATGTTTAAAATAGCGTCATTTGAAACTAGAAATTGACAAATATCTAATTAACCTTGTCTGACAGCATAATATAGAGGCGTGCGATTTTTGGAATCTAATGCATTTACAGTTACCCCTTTTGAAACTAGTAGTTGACAAAAAGCTTGTGTACTTTTCCATCAGCATAGTGTGAAGCTCTTTTCTGTAAATTATCCTGCATGTTTAAAAGAGCGCCATTTGAAACTAGAAATTGACAAATATCTAATGAACCTTGTCTGACAGCATAATATAGAGGCGTGCGATTTTTGGAATCTAATGCATTTACAGTTACCCCTTTTGAAACTAGTAGTTGACAAATAGCTTGTGTACTTTTTCATCAGCATAGTGTGAAGCTCTTTTCTGTAAATTATCCTGCATGTTTAAAAGAGCGCCATTTGAAACTAGAAATTGACAAATATCTAATGAACCTAGTCTGACAGCATAATATAGAGGCGTGCGATTTTTGGAATCTAATGCATTTACAGTTACCCCTTTTGAAACTAGTAGTTGACAAATAGCTTGTGTACTTTTTTCATCAGCATAGTGTGAAGCTCTTTTCTGTAAATTATCCTGCATGTTTAAAAGAGCGCCATATGAAACTAGAAATTGACAAATATCTAATGAACCTTGTCTGACAGCATAATATAGAGGCGTGCGATTTTTGGAATCTAATGCATTTACAGTTACCCCTTTTGAAACTAGTAGTTGACAAATAGCTTGTGTACTTTTTCATCAGCATAGTGTGAAGCTCTTTTCTGTAAATTATCCTGCATGTTTAAAAGAGCGCCATTTGAAACTAGAAATTGACAAATATCTAATGAACCTTGTCTGACAGCATAATATAGAGGCGTGCGATTTTTGTAATCTAATGCATTTATAGTTACCCCCTTTGAAACTAGTAGTTGACAAATAGCTTGTGTACTTTTTTCATAAGCATAGTGTGAAGCTCTTTTCTGTAAATTATCCTGCATAATTAAAATAGCGCCATTTGAAACTAGAAATTGAAAAATATCTAATGAACCTTGTCTGACAGCATAATATAGAGGCGTGCGATTTTTGGAATCTAATGCATTTACAGTTACCCCCTTTGAAACTAGTAGTTGACATATAGCTAGTGTACTTTCTTCATCAGCATAGTGTAAAGCTCTTTTCTGGAAATTATCCTGCATGTTTAAAAGAGCGCCATTTGAAACTAGAAATTGACAAATATCTAATGAACCTAGTCTGACAGCATAATATAGAGGCGTGCGATTTTTGGAATCTAATGCATTTACAGTTTCCCCTTTTGAAACTAGTAGTTGACAAATAGCTAGTGTACTTTCTTCATCAGCATAGTGTGAAGCTCTTTTCTGGAAATTATCTTGCATGTTTAAAAGAGCGCCATTTGAAACTAGAAATTGACAAATATCTAATGAACCTTGTCTGACACCATAATAGCGAGGCGTGCGATTTTTGGAATCTCATGCATTTAAAGTTCCCCCCTTTGAAACTAGTAGTTGACAAATAGCTTGTTTAATTTTTTCATCAGCATAGTGTGAAGCTCTTTTCTTGAAATTATTCTGCAAGTTTAAAAGAGAACCAGTTGAAAATAGAAATAGACAAATATCTAATGAACATTGTCTGACAGTATAATATAGAGGCGTGCGATTGTCAGACTCTAATGCATTTATAGTTGCCACTTTTGAAACTAGTAGTTGACAAATATCTAGTGTAATTTCTTCAGCATCATAGTGTAAAGCTGTTTTCTGTAAATTATCCTTCATGTTTAAAAGAGCGCCATTTGAAACTAGAAATTGACAAATATCTAATGAACCTTGTCTGACAGCATAATATAGAGGCGTGCGATTTTTGGAATCTAATGCATTTACAGTTACCCCCTTTTAAACTAGTAGTTGACAAATAGCTTGTTTAATTTTTTCATCAGCATAGTGTAAAGCTCTTTTCTTTAAATTATCCTGCATGTTTAAAAGAGCGCCATTTGAAACTAGAAATTGACAAATATCTAATGAACCTTGTCTGACAGCATAATATAGAGGCTTGCGATTTTTGGAATCTAATGCATTTACAGTTACCCCTTTTGAAACTAGTAGTTGACAAATAGCTTGTGTACTTTTTTCTTCAGCATAGTGTGAAGCTCTTTTCTGTAAATTATCCTGCATGTTTAAAAGAGCGCCATTTGAAACTAGAAATTGACAAATATCTAATGAACCTTGTCTGACAGCATAATATAGAGGCGTGCGATTTTTGGAATCTAATGCATTTACAGTTACCCCATTTGAAACTAGTAGTTGACAAATAGCTAGTGTACTTTCTTCATCAGCATAGTGTGAAGCTCTTTTCTGGAAATTATCCTGCATGTTTAAAAGAGCGCCATTTGAAACTAGAAATTGACAAATATCTAATGAACCTTGTCTGATAGCATAATATAGAGGCGTGCGATTTTTGTAATCTAATGCATTTAAAGTTACCCCATTTGAAACTAGTAGTTGACAAATAGCTTGTTTACTTTCTTCATCAGCATAGTGTGAAGCTCTTTTCTGGAAATTATCCTGCATGTTTAAAAGAGCGCCATTTGAAACTAGAAATTGACAAATATCTAATGAACCTTGTCTGACAGCATAATATAGAGGCGTGCGATTTTTGGAATCTAATGCATTTATAGTTGCCCCTTTTGAAACTAGTAGTTGACAAATAGCTAGTGTACTTTCTTCATCAGCATAGTGTGAAGCTCTTTTCTGTAAATTATCTTGCATGTTTAAAATAGCGTCATTTGAAACTAGAAATTCACAAATATCTAATCAACCTTGTCTGACAGCATAATATAGAGGCGTGCGATTTTTGTAATCTAATGCATTTACAGTTACCCACTTTGAAACTAGTAGTTGACAAATAGCTTGTGTACTTTTTTCATCATCATAGTGTGAAGCTCTTTTCTGGAAATTATACTGCATGTTTAAAAGAGCGCCATTTGAAACTAGAAATTGACAAATATCTAATGAACCTTGTCTGATAGCATAATATAGAGGCGTGCGATTTTTGGAATCTAATGCATTTATAGTTGCCCCTTTTGAAACTAGTAGTTGACAAATAGCTAGTGTACTTTCTTCATCAGCATAGTGTGAAGCTCTTTTCTGGAAATTATCTTGCATGTTTAAAATAGCGTCATTTGAAACTAGAAATTCACAAATATCTAATGAACCTTGTCTGACAGCATAATATAGAGGCGTGCGATTTTTGAAATCTAATGCATTTACAGTTACCCCTTTTGAAACTAGTAGTTGACAAATAGCTTGTGTACTTTTTTCTTCAGCATAGTGTGAAGCTCTTTTCTGTAAATTATCCTGCATGTTTAAAAGAGAGCCATTTGAAACTAGAAACTGACAAATATCTAATGAACCTTGTGTTGCAGCATAATATAGAGGCGTGCGATTTTTGGAATCTAATGCATTTACAGTTAACCCCTTTGAAACTAGTAGTTGACAAATAGCTTGTGTACTTTTTTCATCAACATAGTGTAAAGCTCTTTTCTTTAAATTATCCTGCATGTTTAAAAGAGCACCATTTGAAACTAGAAATTGACAAATATCTAATGAACCTTGTCTGACAGCATAATATAGAGGCGTGCGATTTTTGGAATCTAATGCATTTACAGTTACCCCCTTTGAAACTAGTAGTTGACAAATAGCTTGTGTACTTTTTTCATCAGCATAGTGTGAAGCTCTTTTCTGTAAATTATCCTGCATGTTTAAAAGAGCGCCATTTGAAACTAGAAATTGACAAATATCTAATGAACCTTGTCTGACAGCATAATATAGAGGCGTGCGATTTTTGGAATCTAATGCATTTAAAGTTCCCCCGTTTGAAACTAGTAGTTGACAAATAGCTTGTGTACTTTATTCATCAGCATAGTGTAAAGCTCTTTTCTGGAAATTATCCTGCATGTTTAAAAGAGCGCCATTTGAAACTAAAAATTGACAAATATCTAATGAACCTTGTCTGACACCATAATATAGAGGCGTGCGATTTTTGGAATATAATGCATTTACAGTTACCCCCTTTGAAACTAGTAGTTGACAAATAGCTTGTGTACTTTTTTCATCAGCATAGTGTTAAGCTCTTTTCTGTAAATTATCCTGCATGTTTAAAAGAGCACCATTTGAAGCTAGAAATTGACAAATATCTAATGAACCTTGTCTGACAGCATAATATAGAGGCGTGCGATTTTTGGAATCTAATACATTTATAGTTGCCCCATTTGAAACTAGTAGTTGACAAATAGCTTGTGTACTTTTTTCGTCAGCATAGTGTTAAGCTCTTTTCTGTAAATTATCCTGCATGTTTAAAAGAGCGCCATTTGAAACTAGAAATTGACAAATATCTAATGAACCTTGTCTGACAGCATAATATAGAGGCGTGCGATTTTTGGAATCTAATGCATTTATAGTTGCCCCTTTTGAAACTAGTAGTTGACAAATAGCTAGTGTACTTTCTTCATCAGCATAGTGTAAAGCTCTTTTCTTGAAATTATCCTGCATGTTTAAAAGAGCGCCATTTGAAACTAAAAATTGACAAATATCTAATGAACCTTGTCTGATAGCATAATATAGAGGCGTGCGATTTTTGGAATCTAATGCATTTACAGTTACCCCCTTTGAAACTAGTAGTTGACAAATAGCTTGTGTACTTTCTTCATCAGCATAGTGTAAAGCTCTTTTCTTGAAATTACCCTGCATGTTTAAAAGAGCGCCATTTGAAACTAGAAATTGACAAATATCTAATGAACCTTGACTGATAGCATAATATAGCGGCGTGCGATTTTTGGAATCTAATGCATTTAAAGTTTCCCAATTTGAATCTAGTAGTTGACAAATAGCTAGTGTACTTTCTTCGTCAGCATAGTGTGAAGATCTTTTCTGGAAATTATCTTGCATGTTTAAAAGAGCTCCATTTGAAAATAGAAATTGACAAATATCTAATGAAACTTGTCTGACAGTATAATATAGAGGCTTGCGAATTTTAGAATCTAATGCATTTACAGTTGCCCCTTTTGAAACTAGTAGTTGACAAATAGCTAGTGTACTTTCTTCATCAGCATAGTGTAAAGCTCTTTTCTGGAAATTATCCTGCATGTTTAAAATAGCGTCATTTGAAACTAGAAATTCACAAATATCTAATCAAC
Source organism: Artemia sp. Qi Xiang Cuo (assembly GCF_049724085.1). Classification (NCBI taxonomy): domain Eukaryota; kingdom Metazoa; phylum Arthropoda; class Branchiopoda; order Anostraca; family Artemiidae; genus Artemia; species Artemia sp. Qi Xiang Cuo. The sequence goes on from NC_142809.1 coordinate 11,593,486, forward strand.
CTTGTCTGACAGCATAATATAGAGGCGTGCGATTTTCGGAATCTAATGCATTTACAGTTACCCCTTTTGAAACTAGTAGTTGAAAAATAGCTTGTGTACTTTTTTCTTCAGCATAGTGTGAAGCTCTTTTCTGTAAATTATCCTGCATATTTAAAAGAGCGCCATTTGAAACTAGAAATTGACAAATATCTAATGAACCTTGTCTGACAGAATAATATAGAGGCGTGTGATTTTTGGAATCTAATGCATTTACAGTTACCCCCTTTGAAACTAGTAGTTGACAAATAGCTTGTTTACTTTTTTCATCAGCATAGTGTGAAGCTCTTTTCTGTAAATTATCCTGCATGTTTAAAAGAGCGCCATTTGAAGCTAGAAATTGACAAATATCTAATGAACCTTGTCTGACAGCATAATATAGAGGCGTGCGATTTTTGGAATCTCATGCATTTACAGTTACCCCCTTTGAAACTAGTAGTTGACAAATAGCTTGTGTACTTTTTTCTTCAGCATAGTGTTAAGCTCTTTTCTGTAAATTATCCTGCATGTTTAAAAGAGTGCCATTTGAAACTAGAAATTGACAAATATCTAATGAACCTTGTCTGACACCATAATATAGAGGCGTGAGATTTTTTGAATCTAATGCATTGACAGTTACCCCCTTTGAAACTAGTAGTTGACAAATAGCTTGTGTACTTTTTTCATCAGCATAGTGTGAAGCTCTTTTCTGTAAATTATCCTGCATGTTTAAAAGAGCGCCATATGAAACTAGAAATTGACAAATATCTAATGAACCTTGTCTGACAGCATAATATAGAGGCGTGCGATTTTTGGAATCTAATGCATTTACAGTTACCCCTTTTGAAACTAGTAGTTGACAAATAGCTTGTGTACTTTTTTCTTCAGCATAGTGTGAAGCTCTTTTCTGTAAATTATCCTGCATGTTTAAAAGAGCACCATTTGAAACTAGAAATTGACAAATATCTAATGAACCTTGTCTGACAGCATAATATAGAGGCGTGCGATTTTTGGAATCTCATGCATGTAAAGTTAACACCATTTAAACTAGTAGTTGACAAATAGCTTGTGTACTTCTTTCATCAGCATAGTGTAAAGCATTTTTCTGTAAATTATCATGCATGATTAAAAGAGAACCATATGAAACTAGAAATTGACAAATATCTAATGAACCTTGTCTGACAGCATAATATAGAGGAGTGCGATTTTTGGAATCTAATGCATTTACAGTTACCCCTTTTGAAACTAGTAGTTGACAAATAGCTTGTGTACTTTTTTCATCAGCATAGTGTAAAGCTCTTTTCTGTAAATTATCCTGCATGTTTAAAAGAGCGCCATTTGAAACTAGAAATTGACAAATATCTAATGAACCTTGTCTGACAGCATAATATAGAGGCGTGCGATTTTTGGAATCTAATGCATTTACAGTTACCCCTTTTGAAACTAGTAGTTGACAAATAGCTTGTGTACTTTTTTCATCAGCATAGTGTGAAGCTCTTTTCTGTAAATTATCCTGCATGTTTAAAAGAGCGCCATATGAAACTAGAAATTGACAAATATCTAATGAACCTTGTCTGACAGCATAATATAGAGGCGTGTGATTTTTGGAATCTAATGCATTTACAGTTACCCCTTTTGAAACTAGTAGTTGACAAATAGCTTGTGTACTTTTTTCATCAGCATAGTGTTAAGCTCTTTTCTGTAAATTATCCTGCATGTTTAAAAGAGCACCATTTGAAACTAGAAATTGACAAATATCTAATGAACCTTGTCTGACAGCATAATATAGAGGCGTGCGATTTTTGGAATCTAATGCATTTACAGTTACCCCTTTTGAAACTAGTAGTTGACAAATAGCTTGTGTACTTTTTTCATCAGCATAGTGTGAAGCTCTTTTCTGTAAATTATCCTGCATGTTTAAAAGAGCGCCATTTGAAACTAGAAATTGACAAATATCTAATGAACCTTGTCTGACAGCATAATATAGAGGCGTGCGATTTTTGGAATCTAATGCATTTACAGTTACCCCTTTTGAAACTAGTAGTTGACAAATAGCTTGTGTACTTTTTTCATCAGCGTAGTGTAAAGCTCTTTTCTGTAAATTATCCTGCATGTTTAAAAGAGCGCCATTTGAAACTAGAAATTGACAAATATCTAATGAACCTTGTCTGACAGCATAATATAGAGGCGTGCGATTTTCGAAATCTAATGCATTTACAGTTACCCCATTTGAAACTAGTAGTTGACAAATAGCTTGTGTACTTTTTTCTTCAGCATAGTGTGAAGCTCTTTTCTGTAAATTATCCTGCATGTTTAAAAGAGCGCCATTTGAAACTAGAAATTGACAAATATCTAATGAACCTTGTCTGACAGCATAATATAGTGGCGTGCGATTTTTGTAATCTAATTCATTTATAGTTACCCCTTTTGAAACTTGTAGTTGACAAATAGCTTGTGTACTTTTTTCTTCAGCATAGTGTTAAGCTCTTTTCTGTAAATTATCCTGCATGTTTAAAAGAGCGCCATTTGAAACTAGAAATTGACAAATATCTAATGAACCTTGTCTGACAGCATAATATAGAGGCGTGCGATTTTCGGAATCTAATGCATTTACAGTTAACCCTTTTGAAACTAGTAGTTGACAAATAGCTTGTGTACTTTTTTCATCAGCATAGTGTGAAGCTCTTTTCTGTAAATTATCCTGCATGTTTAAAAGAGCGCCATTTGAAACTAGAAATTGACAAATATCTAATGAACCTTGTCTGACAGCATAATATAGAGGCGTGCGATTTTAGGAATCTAATGCATTTACAGTTACCCCTTTTGAAACTAGTAGTTGACAAATAGCTTGTGTACTTTTTTCTTCAGCATAGTGTTAAGCTCTTTTCTGTAAATTATCCTGCATGTTTAAAAGAGCGCCATTTGAAACTAGAAATTGACAAATATCTAATGAACCTTATCTGACAGCATAATATAGAGGCGTGCGATTTTTGGAATCTAATGCATTTACAGTTACCCCATTTGAAACTAGTAGTTGACAAATAGCTAGTGTACTTTTTTCATCAGCATAGTGTTAAGCTCTTTTCTGTAAATTATCCTGCATGTTTAAAAGAGCGCCATTTGAAACTAGAAATTGACAAATATCTAATGAACCTTGTCTGACAGCATAATATAGAGGCGTGCGATTTTCGGAATCTAATGCATTTACAGTTACCCCTTTTGAAACTAGTAGTTGACAAATAGCTTGTGTACTTTTTTCATCAGCATAGTGTGAAGCTCTTTTCTGTAAATTATCCTGCATGTTTAAAAGAGCTCCATTTGAAACTAGAAATTGACAAATATCTAATGACCCTTGTCTGACAGCATAATATAGAGGCGTGCGATTTTTGGAATCTAATGCATTTACAGTTACCCCCTTTGAAACTTGTAGTTTACAAATAGCTTGTTTACTTCTTTCATCAACATAGTGTAAAGCTCTTTTCTGTAAATTATACTGCATGTTTAAAAGAGCACCATATGAAACTAGAAATTGACAAATATCTAATGAACCTTGTCTGACAGCATAATATAGAGGCGTGCGATTTTTGGAATCTAATGCATTTACAGTTACCCCTTTTGAAACTAGTAGTTGACAAATAGCTTGTGTACTTTTTTCATCAGCATAGTGTGAAGCTCTTTTCTGTAAATTATCCTGCATGTTTAAAAGAGCGCCATTTGAAACTAGAAATTGACAAATATCTAATGAACCTTGTCTGACAGCATAATATAGAGGCGTGCGATTTTTGGAATCTAATGCATTTACAGTTACCCCTTTTGAAACTAGTAGTTGACAAATAGCTTGTGTACTTTTTTCATCAGCATAGTGTTAAGCTTTTTTCTGTAAATTATCCTGCATGTTTAAAAGAGCGCCATTTGAAACTAGAAATTGACAAATATCTAATGAACCTTGTCTGACACCATAATATAGAGGCGTGCGATTTTTGGAATCTAATGCATTTAAAGTTACCCCCTTTGAAACTAGTAGTTGACAAATAGCTTGTTTCCTTTTTTCATCAGCATAGTGTGAAGCTGTTTTCTGTAAATTATAATGCATGTTTAAAAGAGCGCCATATGAAACTAGAAACTGAAAAATATCTAATGAACCTTGTCTGACAGCATAATATAGAGGCGTGCGATTTTCGGAATCTAATGCATTTATAGTTTCCCCCTTTGAAACTAGTAGTTGAAAAATAGCTTGTGTACTTTTTTCATAAGCATAGTGTGAAGCTCTTTTCTGTAAATTATACTGCATGTTTAAAAGAGCACCATATGAAACTAGAAAATGACAAATATCTAATGAACCTTGTCTGACAGCATAATATAGAGGCGTGCGATTTTCGGAATCTAATGCATTTAAAGTTACCCCATTTGAAACTAGTAGTTGACAAATAGCTTGTGTACTTTATTCATCAGCATAGTGTGAAGCTCTTTTCTGTAAATTATCCTGCATGTTTAAAAGAGCGCCATTTGAAACTAGAAATTGACAAATATCTAATGAACCTTGTCTGACAGCATAATATAGAGGCGTGCGATTTTTGGAATCTAATGCATTTACAGTTACCCCCTTTGAAACTAGTAGTTGACAAATTGCTTGTGTAGTTTTTTCATCAGCATAGTGTAAAGCTATTTTCTGTAAATTATCCTGCATGTTTAAAAGAGCGCCATTTGAAACTAGAAATTGACAAATATCTAATGAACCTTGTCTGATAGCATAATATAGAGGCGTGCGATTTTTGGAATCTAATGCATTTATAGTTGCCCCTTTTGAAACTAGTAGTTGACAAATAGCTTGTGTACTTTTTTCATCAGCATAGTGTGAAGCTCTTTTCTGTAAATTATCCTGCATGTTTAAAAGAGCGCCATTTGAAACTAGAAATTGACAAATATCTAATGAACCTTGTCTGACAGCATAATATAGAGGCGTGCGAGTTGTGGAATCTAATGCATTTACAGTTACCCCCTTTGAAACTAGTAGTTGACAAATAGCTTGTGTCCTTTTTTCATCAGCATAGTGTAAAGCTCTTTTCTGTAAATTATCCTGCATGTTTAAAAGAGCACCATTTGAAACTAGAAATTGACAAATATCTAATGAACCTTGTCTGACAGCATAATATAGAGGCGTGCGATTTTTGGAATCTAATGCATTTATAGTTGCCCCTTTTGAAACTAGTAGTTGACAAATAGCTTGTGTACTTTTTTCATCAGCATAGTGTGAAGCTCTTTTCTTTAAATTATCCTGCATGTTTAAAAGAGCGCCATTTGAAACTAGAAATTGACAAATATCTAATGAACCTTGTCTGACAGCATAATATAGAGGCGTGCGATTTTTGGAATCTAATGCATTTAAAGTTACCCCCTTTGAAACTAGTAGTTGACAAATAGCTTGTGTACTTTCTTCATCAGCATAGTGTGAAGCTCTTTTCTGTAAATTATCCTGCATGTTTAAAAGAGCACCATTTGAAACTAGAAATTGACAAATATCTAATGAACCTTGTCTGACAGCATAATATAGAGGCGTGCGATTTTTGGAATCTAATGCATTTACAGTTACCCCTTTTGAAACTAGTAGTTGACAAATAGCTTGTGTACTTTTTTCATCAGCATAGTGTGAAGCTCTTTTCTGTAAATTATCCTGCATGTTTAAAAGAGCGCCATTTGAAACTAGAAATTGACAAATATCTAATGAACCTTGTCTGACACCATAATATAGAGGCGTGCGATTTTTGGAATCTAATGCATTTACAGTTACCCCATTTGAAACTAGTAGTTGACAAATAGCTTGTGTAATTTTTTCATCAGCATAGTGTTAAGCTCTTTTCTGTAAATTATCCTGCATGTTTAAAAGAGAGCCATTTGAAACTAGAAATTGACAAATATCTAATGAACCTTGTCTGACAGCATAATATAGAGGCGTGCGATTTTTTGAATCTAATGCATTTACAGTTACCCCCTTTGAAACTAGTAGTTGACAAATAGCTTGTGTCCTTTTTTCATCAGCATAGTGTAAAGCTCTTTTCTGTAAATTATCCTGCATTTTTAAAAGAGCGCCATTTGAAACTAGAAATTGACAAATATCTATTGAACCTTGTCTGACAGCATAATATAGAGGCGTGCGATTTTTGGAATCTAATGCATTTACAGTTACCCCCTTTGAAGCTAGTAGTTGACAAATAGCTTGTGTACTTTGTTCATCAGCATAGTGTTAAGCTCTTTTCTGTAAATTATCCTGCATATTTAAAAGAGCGCCATTTGAAACTATAAATTGACAAATATCTAATGAACCTTGTCTGACAGCATAATATAGAGGCGTGCGATTTTTGGAATCTAATGCATTTATAGTTACCCCTTTTGAAACTAGTAGTTGACAAATAGCTAGTGTACTTTATTCATCAGCATAGTGTGAAGCTCTTTTCTGGAAATTATCCTGCATGTTTAAAAGAGCGCCATTTGAAACTAGAAATTGACAAATATCTAATGAACCTTGTATGACAGCATAATATAGAGGCTTGCGAATTTTGGAATCTAATGCATTTACAGTTACCCCTTTTGAAACTAGTAGTTGACAAATAGCTTGTGTACTTTTTTCTTCAGCATAGTGTGAAGCTCTTTTCTGTAAATTATCCTGCATGTTTAAAAGAGCGCCATTTGAAACTAGAAATTGACAAATATCTAATGAACCTTGTCTGACAGCATAATATAGAGGCGTGCGATTTTTGGAATCTAATGCATTTACAGTTACACCCTTTTGAAACTATTAGTTGACAAATAGATTGTGTACTTTTTTCATCAGCATAGTGTAAAGCTCTTTTCTGTAAATTATCCTGCATGTTTAAAAGAGCGCCATTTGAAACTAGAAATTGACAAATATATAATGAACCTTGTCTGACAGCATAATATAGAGGCGTGCGATTTTTGGAATCTAATGCATTTACAGTTACCCCCTTTTGAAACTAGTAGTTGACAAATATCTTGTGTACTTTTTTCATCAGCATAGTGTAAAGCTCTTTTCTGTAAATTATACTGCATGTTTAAAAGAGCGCCATTTGAAACTAGATATTGACAAATATCTAATGAACCTTGTCTGACAGCATAATATAGAGGCGTGCGATTTTTGGAATCTAATGCATTGACAGTTAACCCCTTTTGAAAATAGTAGTTGACAAATAGCTTGTGTACTTTTTTCATCAGCATAGTGTAAAGCTCTTTTCTGTAAATTATCCTGCATGTTTAAAAGAGCGACATTTGAAACTAGAAATTGACAAATATCTAATGAACCTTGTCTGACAGCATAATATAGAGGCGTGCGATTTTCGTAATCTAATGCATTTACAGTTACCCCATTTGAAACTAGTAGTTGACAAATAGCTTGTGTACTTTTTTCTTCAGCATAGTGTGAAGCTCTTTTCTGTAAATTATCCTGCATGTTTAAAAGAGCGCCATTTGAAACTAGAAATTGACAAATATCTAATGAACCTTGTCTGACAGCATAATATAGAGGCGTGCGATTTTTGGAATCTAATGCAGTTACAGTTACCCCCTTTTGAAACTAGTAGTTGACAAATAGCTTGTGTACTTTTTTCTTCAGCATAGTGTAAAGCTCTTTTCTGTAAATTATCCTGCATGTTTAACAGAGCGCCATTTGAAACTAGAAATTGACAAATATCTAATGAACCTTGTCTGACAGCATAATATAGAGGCGTGCGATTTTTGGAATCTAATGCATTTACAGTTACCACCTTTTGAACCTAGTAGTTGTCAAATAGCTTGTGTAATTTTTTCATCCGCGTAGTGTTAAGCTCTTTTCTGTAAATTATACTGCATGTTTAAAAGAGCGCCATTTGAAACTAGAAATTGACAAATATCTAATGAACCTTGTCTGACAGCATAATATAGAGGCGTGCGATTTTTGGAATCTAATGCATTTACAGTTACCCCTTTTGAAACTAGTAGTTGACAAATAGCTTGTGTACTTTTTTCTTCAGCATAGTGTGAAGCTCTTTTCTGTAAATTATCCTGCATGTTTAAAAGAGCGCCATTTGAAACTAGAAATTGACAAATATCTAATGAACCTTGTCTGACAGCATAATATAGAGGCGTGCGATTTTTGGAATATAATGCATTTACAGTTACCCCCTTTTGAAACTAGTAGTTGACAAATAGCTTGTGTAATTTTTTCATCAGCATAGTGAGAAGCTCTTTTCTGTAAATTATCCTGCATGATTAAAAGAGCGCCATTTGAAACTAGAAATTGACAAATATCTAATGAAACTTGTCTGACAGCATAATATAGAGGCGTGCGATTTTTGGAATCTAATGCATTTACAGTTACCCCTTTTGAAACTTGTAGTTGACAAATAGCTTGTGTACTTTTTTCATCAGCATAGTGTTAAGCTCTTTTCTGTAAATTATCCTGCATGTTTAAAAGAGCGCCATTTGAAACTAGAAATTGACAAATATCTAATGAACCTTGTCTGACAGCATAATATAGAGGCGTGCGATTTTTGGAATCTAATGCATTTACAGTTACCCCCTTTTTAAACTAGTAGTTGACAAATAGCTTGTTTACTTTTTTAATCAGCATAGTGTGAAGCTCTTTTATGTAAATTATCCTGCATAATTAAAAGAGAGCCATTTGAAACTAGAAATTGACAAATATCTAATGAACCTTGTCTGACAGCATAATATAGAGGCGTGCGATTTTTGGAATCTAATGCATTTACAGTTACCCCCTTTGAAACTAGTAGTTGACAAATAGCTTGTTTCCTTCTTTCATCAACATAGTGTGAAGCTTTTTTCTTTAAATTATCCTGCATGTTTAAAAGAGCGCCATTTGAAACTAGAAATTGACAAATATCTAATGAACCTTGTCTGACAGCATAATATAGAGGCGTGCGATTTTTGGAATCTAATGCATTTACAGTTACCCCTTTTGAAACTAGTAGTTGACAAATAGCTTGTGTACTTTTTTCATCAGCATAGTGTGAAGCTCTTTTCTGTAAATTATCCTGCATGTTTAAAAGAGCGCCATTTGAAACTAGAAATTGACAAATATCTAATGAACCTTGTCTGACAGCATAATATAGAGGCGTGCGATTTTTGGAATCTAATGCATTTACAGTTACCCCTTTTGAAACTAGTAGTTGACAAATAGCTTGTGTACTTTTTTCATCAGCATAGTGTGAAGCTCTTTTCTGTAAATTATCCTGCATGTTTAAAAGAGCATGTTTAAAACTTCCATTTGAAACTAGAAATTGACAAATATCTAATGAACCTTGTCTGACAGCATAATATAGAGGCGTGCGATTTTTTGAATCTAATTCATTTTAAGTTAAACACTTTTGAAGCGTTGAGTTTAAATATATCTAGTTTTCTTTTTTCATCCGAATAGTGTGAATCTCTTATATCTAAATTATCCTGCATGATTAATAGAGCGCCATATGAAAATAGAAATTGACAAATATATAAAGTAAATTGTCTGAACCCATACTATAGATTCTTGAGATTTTCGTAATCTAATGCATTTATAGTTACCCCTTTTGAAACTAGTAGTTGACAAATAGCTTGTGTACTTTTTTCATCAGCATAGTGTGAATCTGTTTTCTGTAAATTATTCTGCATGTTTAAAAGAGCGCCATTTGAAACTAGAAATTGACAAATATCTAATGAACCTTGTCTGACACCATAATATAGAGGCGTGCGATTTTTGGAATCTAATGCATTTACAGTTACCCCCTTTGAAACTAGTAGTTGACAAATAGCTTGTGTACTTTTTTCATCAGCATAGTGTTAATCTTTTTTCTGTAAATTATCCTGCATGTATAAAAGAGCACCATATGAAACTAGAAATTGACAAATATCTAATGAACCTTGTCTGACAGCATAATATAGAGGCGTGCGATTTTTGGAATCTAATGCATTTACAGTTACCCCCTTTGAAACTAGTAGTTGACAAATAGCTTGTGTACTTTTTTAATAAGAATAGTGTTAAGATATTTTCTGTAAATTATCCTGCATGTTTAAAAGAGCGCCATTTGAAACTAGAAATTGACAAATATCTAATGAACCTTGTCTGACAGCATAATATAGAGGCGTGCGATTTTTGGAATCTAATGCATTTACAGTTACCCCTTTTGAAACTAGTAGTTGAAAAATAGCTTGTGTACTTTTTTCATCAGCATAGTGTTAAGCTCTTTTCTGTAAATTATCCTGCATGTTTAAAAGAGCGCCATTTGAAACTAGAAATTGACAAATATCTAATGAACCTTGTCTGACAGCATAATATAGAGGCGTGCGATTTTCGGAATCTAATGCATTTATAGTTGCCCCGTTTGAAACTAGTCGCTGACAAATATCTAGTCTACTTTCTTCAGAAGCATAATGTAAAGCTGTTTTCTGGAAATTATCCTGCATGTTTAAAAGAGCGCCATTTGAAACTAGAAATTGACAAATATCTAATGAACCTTGTCTGACAGCATAATATAGAGGCGTGCGATTTTTGGAATCTAATGCATTTACAGTTACCCCCTTTGAAACTAGTAGTTGACAAATAGCTTGTGTCCTTTTTTCATCAGCATAGTTTTAAGCTCTTTTCTGTAAATTATCCTGCATGTTTAAAAGAACGCCATTTGAAACTAGAAATTGACAAATATCTAATGAACCTTGTCTGACAGCATAATATAGAGGCGTTCAACTTTCGGAATCTAACGCATTTATAGTTGCCTCGTTTGAAACTAGTAGCTGAAATATATCTAGTCTACTTTCTTCAGAAGCATAATGTAAAGCTGTTTTCTGGAAATTATCCTTTAAGCTTGGGTTAACACAGTCATTGGTGGTCAATACAGCCATGCGTTTGGAATCTGTTGCATTTATAGTTGCCCCGTTTGAACCTAGTAGCTGACCAATATTTAGTCTACTTTCTTCAGCAGCATAATGTAAAGCTGTTTTCTGGAAATTATCCTTCAAATTTGGGTCAATACAGCAATTGGTGATCATGACGTCCATGCGTAAATCGCAAAACATGTTTTCATTCAGATCAGTTTTATCTTGGCTCACTTCTGTATTTTTATCTTGCTGCATTTTTTCCATTTCTTTTTCCAAGTTGTCTGTAGTTGAACTCAATTTCGTCATTTGAAAATAAAAGCTAAATAAAATTGTATGGAAATCACGTTTTCCAATTTGGCTTTGGTATCTTTTCAATTTATCTGCAAGTGATCTTGTCTGTCGTATAGAATCCATTATTTTCTTCCGTAATCTGAATCTTTTCTTCACTTTTGGGGATCTATAAAAAATGGATAGCATTTTGGTAATTGAGGCAATCTCTTTGTCTAGTTTTTCGAACGCATCAGTCTGGAAACTACCAGCCATATTTTTAGTTTTTGAAAAAATGGCGTCCTTTTTACCGACCTGACCCGAACTGTCAATTTTCCAGTCCAATTTTTTAGCATCAAGTCCCAGTTTAGGATTTCCGGTAGATTTAAAGATATTCACTTTCTTCCCTTCCGCTCTCTTCTCTCCAACAGCATAACATGCATCTCTGTCCCTCTCAAATTTTTAGTTTTGCCAAGAACTTTAGTTGACATGATAGATTGTTTGCTTTTCAATAACTTGTTAGACTAACCTTGTTTAAATAATTAATTAAAAAAAACTGTCCGAAAAATAAGTCTTTTAAAGAAAAGTAAAGGCCATGTTAAACTTAAGCTCAGCAAACAATAACAACTGTTGAAATTAAAACTCAAAACGACCAGGAATTATAATTGAAAAACAAGTACCACCTAAGACGAACAGAAATTGAATAAACCATCATACCAAAAAAACATACAGCCAGTAATAATAAAAATAAATAAGTAGAATTTAAACCGAGTAATACTCAGATTGAATAAGAAAATCAAGCTTAAAACGAAAACAAATATTTTGCTATTAAAGTATAAATGAAACTTAAAACGAACAGAAATTAAATAACAATCAATGCGAACAAACATACAATATTATTAATGTAAATGAATAAATAAATCTTAAAACGAGTGAAACTTAAATTGAATATGCAAATCAAGTTTGAATCGAATAAAAATAACTACAAAAAAGAGTTTAAGTATCGCCTCACTGCAGAAGCCTAAAACCTACTGCGTCATTGGCGTTTTGCTGAAAACAATTCTTTCATCAGTTAAGATTTTAGGGCATAAATATCAGCATATGTAGATTAAAATGACAATGCACATTTTTTTTCAGTAAACTCATTTGAATTTTTTTTCAGTAAAGTACAAATTATATTCTGGCTTTTAGAAAGCATGGGGGTTTTGAACCCTACTCATATTAATTTATGCTCGTTTTGAGTTTGACTCTAATATTTATTTTAGTATTTGTTCGTTTTGGGTTTCATTTATTTATTGATACTGATTTGGGATAATTGTATGCTGGGTAGATTATATGATAGTCCAGACGCCAGGTGTTGAAAGTGTGAATCATACCACGACGGAATGGGGCTGCTACGAGAATTAGCCTACCCTCCACCACCTAAATTGACCATGCGGATTCAAAAATACCAATGGCACTTGCTTGCGAGTAGTGGAACACTCCGAAACTTGACATTTTATTATATATTCTGGTGTTTCATACAAGGAAATCCTTGTTCAAAAAAGTTTGAGGTGCAGTTTTCCATTCAAATAGAAACGTCTAGGAGTCATAGAATGTTTTCAAAACAAACGAACTCGATTAGTTAAAGAAAATGGCAGAGTTAAAAAAATGGCAAAACTGAATGATTCTTGAACAGTCTTGGAAAGTATAAACAAAATCAAATTTAAAATTAGATATATAATGATATTAATTGTTGAAAGATCCATTAGTTCAAAATTTTTTTTCATTTTAATTTTATTTTCATTTCCAATGCTGTAAGAACTGGAAAATAATAAATTTGTAATATACGATTAATTCGTTTTCAGTGAAGCACCAATGACGCAGAAGGCTTTAGGTTTTTACAGTTAAAGAAGGGGACAGTATCAAATTTTGTTTGTAGTGAAACTATTTTTGTCTTGACTAATCTTGAAAAGAACTAATAAGTTAAACTGAATATTTGATGCATAATGATAATAATTGCTAAAAGCTCATCAGTTAAAAATTTTACTGCAATTTTAATATTTATTTTCAATATTAAGTACAAAAGAAAAAAGTTGTAATATAATTCGTTTTCAGGAAAGCGCCAATGACGCGGTAGGTTTTAGACTTTTGCAGTGAGGGGATACCCAAACTCTTGTTTGTAGTTATTTTTATTCGATTCAAACTTGATTTGCATATTCAGTTTAAGTTTCACTCGTTTTAAGATTTATTTATTCATTTACATTAATATATATTGTATGTTTGTTCGCATTGATTGTTATTTAATTTCTGTTCGTTTTGAATTTCATTTATACTTTAATAGCAAAATCTTTGTTTTCGTTTTAAGCTTGCTCTTCATATACAATCGAAGAATTAATCGCTCTAGAATCTATTTATTCCTTTATATTATAACTTGTTGTATGTTTTTTCCAACGATTGGTTCTTTAATTTCTGTTCGTTTTGAGTTTCTTTTAATTGTTAATGGATGTTCACGGAGGTTTTGATTTTTAATATAAAAACTTAATTGCACCTCCAGGGGTTAGTTTTCTAATGGCCGCGACTTTTCTTCGAAAAAATTATTTTTCGGACATTTTTTTAAAATTAATTTTTGTTAGTTTTTGATTGTAAAAAGTTTCAAGTTTTTATGGCATGGGAGGGGGGGGGGTGCTGACTGTCCTATTATTGTTGACTTAAAAAACGGATATAGAACTTTCAATTGAAATCGAATGATGTTTTTGTAAAAGTCTATACTATTACCTCTTTGATAAAAACATTATATATGAACAATAGACAGCTTGCATAACTTGTGAAGAGCGATTGACAACAATGAATGGATTGAAAAAATAGCTCCAATAAGGGGGTTTAGACCATTTCACTTGCTGACACAAAGGGATCACGACTGTTTGGAATTGACCTTAGTAGGATTTTGTGTGCCAAAGCAATTTTACATTTTAACCCCTTCCCATAAGTTAAAAACCCCCTTTAATAAGTTATGCCCCAGGACATAACTTACAACGCCTACCCCCGGGCCCTGGTGGGCTGTGTCGGCACCGGAGTTTTTTGTTATCAGAACTTTGAACTATTTTAACAAAATGTCTGTCTCAAAATTGTTACCTGATGCATTTAGGACGTGGAGGAGGGGAGGGGGGTCTAGTCACCTTCCAATATCTTTTGACTCTTAAAAAGTGAACAAGAACTCTCAATTTTCAGTCAAATGAGACCTCTCCAAAGTTTATACAAGCATCCCTTCCATAAGAAATAATGGAAAGCAGTCGGAGAATCCTTAAAATACAACTCTTTCCCTGAGGGCTGTGGGGGATTGTCATCCTCAAAGACCTAATTTCCAGAACTTAAAACTACGTTTAATGAAATGGCTGTCTCAAAATTTTGATTGGATGTGTTTGAGGGAAAGGTGGGCGTGAGAGGGGGGTTAGTTGCCCTCCAATCACTTTCGACTATTCAAAAGGACACTATCCCCTTGAATTTACAATCAAATGAGCTTTTTTTTAAGTTTCTACAACACCGCCTTTTATAATAGCCTTATATGCCCCCGGGGCATAAATTTAAACCCTTGCCCTGAGGGTTGTGGGGGATTGTTCTCCTCAAAAATATATTTTCTATCTTGAAATCAACTATGCTGAACGAAATGGCTATCTCAAAATTTTGATTGGATGTCTTTGGGGGAATGATGGGCGTGGGGGGGAGGGGGCTAGTTACGCTCCAATCAATTTCGACTATTAAAAAGGGCACTAGCTCTTTAATTTCAAATCGAATGAGCCTGTTTTGAAGTTTCTACGACAACGCCTTCTATAATAACCTTATATGCCCCCAGGGCATAACTTAAAACACTTGCCCTGAGGGTTGTGGGGGAGTGTCCTCATCAAAAATATATTTTCTATATGGAAATAAAGTACGCTGAAAGACTTAAATATATCAAAATTTCTAATACTTGTGTTTGGGGAATTGTTGGGTGTGGCGAAGGGGGGTGAGCTAGTTTTACTTCCATAACTTTCGAGTATTAAAAAGGGAACTAGCTCGTTCATTTCAAATCGAATGAACATATTTTGAAGTTTCTACGACAACGCCTTCTATAAAAACCTTATATGCCCCCACGGCATAACTTAAAACCCTTGCCCTGAGAATTTTGGGGGAGTATCCTCCTCAAACATATATTTTCTATCTGGAAATCAAATACGCTGAACAAAATGGCTATCTCAAAATTTTGATTGGATGTGTTTGGGGGAATGATGGACGTGGGGGGGGGGGGGGGCTAGTTGCCCTACAATCATTTTCGACTATTAAAAAGGGCACTAGCCGTTTAATTTCCAATCGAATAAGCCTGTTTTGAAGTTTCTACGACAACGCCTTCTATAAAAATCTATATGCCCCCAGGGCATAACTTAAAACCCTTGCCCGGAGGGTTGTGGGGGAGTGTCCTCCTCAAAAATATATTTTCTATTTGGAAATCAACTACGCTGAACAAAATGGCTATCTAAAATTTTGATTGGATGTGTTTGGGACCTTTCAGCAATATCCCTAATAGAAGATGGTGTCTGAGACCTCAGCACCGGAAGAATATGACGAGCAGAGAAAGCAGACCTCGCAAACACTCTAATCGGCCTTCTATACATACCAACCTGTCTCGTTAAATACCCATGGACATCAGCAGCTGTCTCAAACATATGACGAAGACACATTGGAGCAATTATAAATTATAAAGCTTATAAAATACGCACAACCCTGAAAATGGTAAAATACGGATTCGCGGATAAATATTTCTAACTGAGGCAAGTCTATCGATTTCATTAATAGCACGCACAGCTGAGTTCTGGAGAACACGCAAAGGTTTCAGGTGAACATAAGCTTGCTACTTATCCTTTTAAAAAAAAACCCAGCAATTGAAGCATCGATTCGACGCCCTGTGTGCCAGCAATGGTTCTGGAGGATCTTTATCCTTTATCATTTTTTTTCAAAAAAATTCCCTGTTGCTTAAAAGATTCACTACTACTACTACTGTTGCTGGTAATAACTCACTGCACGTGAGCGTGTTGGAGCCAACAGGCCTGCGAACGCTCTTATATTCAGCGATGTACTTCATGCAAAACAGTTATTATTGTTTTGAATTCATAAGACTGTAGACTGTTTTGTCTGGTTGTATTAAGGCTTATGAATGTAAATCTTTCATTTAGATTTTAATTATTCTCATTACAGTTTGCGACTGTCTACAAAGCCAGAAACTTGAAATCCGATGACATTGTCGCTGTAAAAAAGGTTTTAATTTATTCTATTATATTAGGTTATCTCCATTATTTAGACCTTAAAAAAGAAGTAAGATTACGTTTCAGGTAAAATTTTCTATTAAGTGCCACGAAAGGCTCTGATCATGGTTGCAGCGATAGATGCATGTTTGCAGCGATAGCTAGTAAAGGACAAACCATGGCCCATATTAACTAAAAATTAAAAGACACTGTAAAAGAAAGTGCCTAGTAAGAAAAAATTACCATTTGTAGTTGGTTCTCGATTAGTGTTTAAAGTAAAATGTTATTCTGAAAATCAATTAATGGGAAATTTGAAAAACAATACGAAAGCCCTGAAAAATGGCGTCGGTTGGAACAAGAAATACACCATTGGAACCGCCATTGCCGGATACCCTACAAGGAAATTTTCTGCGCCCTGGCTTGAACAGTAAGGAAAATTACTTTTTTTTGCATGGGTCGCACTGATGTGTCCTCTTTTTTTCATTATTCACTGCTAGTGAGGCACTGGAACATCAAAGAGAGCTTCTATATCTAGTTTCTTTTGTAATTAACTAAAACTAATATTTAATATAAAATACAATTTTTACAATATCTGCATCTTCATATACAATATGATGTTATTATATTGCGTATGATGTCATATCTGAGTGAATCTACTGCCTTTTTCCGTGGGGTTCGTTCTTTACTATACTTAATTGGAATAGTAAGAGACGACCTGGCTACAACCTACGATTATGACATCATTGATCAATCTTTGACATGAAATTATAATCTTATTTTAGTTACTATGGGCTGGAAGTTTTTTTTTTACTGTAATACGATTATGACGTCATCGATCAATCTTTAATATGAAATTTGCAGTTTTCGTAAAAAAATGATTTTATTTTACAAATAATTTGTTTTAATTACAAAAGTTTTTTAATCCCATTAATTTTCTTTAAAATGAGCCATTGAACAACTCTCTTCGATGTTCCAGTGCCAAGCTATCTGTGGGAAAAGAAAGAAAAAAAGATGCCGTTTAGGCAAAATGCACCAACTTTCTACATAAACCTTATAGCCCCCCTAGGCATAACTTACAACCCTTGCACGGAGGGCTCTGAGGGGGTTGTCATCCTAAAAGACCTAATTTCCAGACAACTACGTTGAACAGAATGGATATCTCAAAATTTTGATTGGATGTGTTAGGGAAAATGGTGGGCGTGAGAGGGGGGTTAGTTGCCCTCCAATCACTTTCAACTATTAAAAAAGGCGCTAGCCCTTTCAGTTTCCAATTGAAGGAACCCTTTTGAAGTTTCTACGACAACGCTTTCAATAAAAATCTTATATGCCCCCAGGGCATACTTACAACCCTTGTCCTCAGGGCCCGGGGCGCCAATTAGGGGGGCAGGGGGGCCATGGCCCCCCCTAGACTTTGAAAATTACCTTCTTATTTATATTTCTCAGCTATTTTCTATTTTAGCTATGTGCTATATTAAACCAGTAACTGGTCCAATAAATACGACCAACAAACTGGTGCCCTAATTATATAATCTTGTTTTGAAATGTCTAAGAGCGAGCGCGTCTACACTATTTTATTTCTGAGTAGGGTTCATTCAAAACTAAGCTTCATGTGGTCAGTACCCGTTTCGTTATTGTTCTTGTGAAGAATTCGTTGTAAACTATGAGTTTTGTATATTGCCTTTTTTAGTAGCTGGGAAAGGAAATGTGTTCTAGGGTTTCAAGGGGGTTTTGGTCAGCAGATTCTTGACGTTGCTGAATAGTTTATGGGATGACTAGTTCCAGTGGAGTGTATGGGACTGTCGTGAACAGGAAATGTAAGTGATTGGTTTATGGGGTTTCTAAGCGGGGTAGTTTCACCATGGAGTATGGGAGTGATTTTCTAAGTGAGTTTCTACGTGTTTCTTCAGTTCTTCTCTTGCCGTGTCTGAGTGAAGTCCTTGTCTACTACTCGTTTAACTGCATCTGTCTTAAACTACTGTACATAAACTTAGTACAATAAAACACATAGTTTATAGTGAAAGAGACTCTTCTGCCTCCTCCACGAGAACCCATAACTCTGAATGATTCGGCTACGCTTATCAAAGTAAACACTTTATCAGCAGAAAGCAAGGTTTACATCGTAATCAAACTGAGTAAAAAGCGACAACAAAATTTGGATTTTTTTTCGGTGAAAATGCGGAAGAAAAATGAAGAAACTTTAGTGCAAGAAACTGGCAATAGTGTCAGCGTCCAAAGTTTCGGGTTAGTTGAGATAAATTCCCCCACCTGTGACAGAATTTCGGAAACAAGCGGAACAATAAATGGCTCAGATCAACATGAAAGTTCGGCCTGCATCGCTGAACCCCGTGCGGGTTCCAGTAGCAGTCAAGAAACTCTCTCAAATATCTCTGGGACGCGTCACGACTAACCAGCTCAACCTATTCTTGAGAGATATCCGGCTTCCACTTCTAACGGAAGGAAATTCAGTGCACATTACTCTAAGACTGATTAATGGATTGAATACTCAAAAAACTTGAATTCTGTGTTTTGTTTTGCTTGCCGCCATTTTTCTATAGGGACTCTAAGGGCTGGAGAAACTGCTGGAAAAATGGCTTTCATTGAATCAGGCTTTTGCAAGTGGAAAGACAGTTCTGCTCTATTAAAGCAACATGATGGTTCTGAAAGACATAGACATAAATGTCAGCATGGACGGAATTTAAGATAATTAGTACTGATAATTCGAAATCTATAGCGAATGCCTTAATTGAATCCAGATCTCAAGAGGTTCAGGAAAATAGAGATCATGTGAAGTACATTTTTCGCGCTATTTGCTTTCTTGGCCGCCAGGGTCTTGTTTTGAAGGGTCTTGTCTTGTTTGTTTCTGATTCATGACGAATCAGAAACATCTGCAAACCGGGGTAATTTGGTTGAATTGATGGAGGGAATGTCTAAAGGCGACGAAAATCTGAAGGCCAAGTTACAGCGCCGATATGGTCACTATTGCAGTCATCAGTACCAAAATGACGCAGTTACACTGATAGGAAATGCCTTGCGCCAAGATATTATTTCAGAAGTAAAATCAGCTAATTACTTTGCTCTTCTTGTCGACGAGACAAAAGACGTTTCTAGAAAAGAACAATTAGCGATCCTACTCAGGTACATATCAAATGGAAAAATAGTGGAACAACTAATCGGCTGCTATCACATTCAAATATTATACGCCGATAGCTTATCCACCTCGATTTGTGAAACTATAGAAAAGCTTGGTGTAGATTCGATGCTGTGTATTGCCCACTGTTATGATGGCGCATCCGTTATGAGTGGGGAATGTAACGGAGTTCAAGTAAAGTTTAGGGAGAAGGTGCCTCATGCAGTTTATGTACACTGTCACGCCCACAGATTAAACTTGGTTTTGACTGACTGCCTAAAAAATATCAGCGAAATTTTTGAATTTTTCTCTGTGGTGCAAAGACTTTACGCATTTATATCATGCAGCAATACTCGTCACGAGCTATTTGTGGAATCCCAGCGTATTAGTGGGCAAAAAGTCTTGGAGCTTGAGAGGACCGTCCAGACTCGCTGGTTTTACGCAGTCCGCTCTATTTCGAAGGTGAATGCCAGATTTTATTGTATTGTTGCTGTGCTTGCCGCAGTCTCTGATAGTTCCAACGGCGAGGCAGCCTGTGAAGCAAAAGGACTACTGTACAAAATCAATTCTGCCTCTTTTGTTTCAACTTTGCACATAGTGGAAAAAGTATTAGTCATTGTAAATTGTTTATCAGAGCAACTTCAATCCGGAAGTTTGTTGATTTATAAGGCACTTGCACTGATTTCTGGGACATATGAGACACACCAAAGGCTGAGAAATGATAACGAATGGAACAACTTAAGCAAAAACATATCTGAATTCTTGGCTTTAAACGATATCCAGGAATCGAAATCTCCACAATCTAAAACCAGTGCTCAAAGCAAGAGAAGTCAAGCCATTTCCATTCGTCTCAAAGACTTTCTTTCAAACTCAATAACCGGTAAACGCCATATCAGTCAGCTAGTTGAAACAGACTGCGGTAAACTTCAGTACTTTGAGGTAATAGATCGTTTCACGAGTGAGATGGACCAACGTTTCATGCAGAATATGCCTCTGCTCGACGCTTTATCTGCCTTCAACCCCTCAAGTTCTAATTTTCTCGAACTTTCAAAAGTGGAAAGAGTTATGTGACATTATTAAGGGATTCTCGATGTTCATGACCATGCCATAGAATCTCAGCTTTCTCTTGCAAAGCTGCATCTGTCAAAAAGTGATATTTCAAAAATGGATCTTCTTCGAGCTATCGAAATCTTATATTACCTCTCAGTTTCCTATTCTGCTGTGCTAAAACTGATGAAGCTAGTTGCTACTTTGCCTGTGACCACTGCCAGTAATGAACGATTCTTCTCGGCATTAGGGCGTGTGAAAGACTATCTGCGATTGACGATGGGAAACTACAGACTCAGTGATCTCATGATAATGGCCGTTGAAAAAAAGGAGGCAAAGAAACTGGATTTGGATAAATTAGTCGACGATTTTTCCAAGCAACGACCTCGCCGCTACCCCCTGTTTTAGGTATGTTTGCTCAATGTTGTTCTTTTTTTGGCATCTTAATTAAAAAAAATCGAAAAAAATCCTTCCCCCCCTACATTTTCGTGAATTGGCGCCACGGCTCCGGGCGGTGGGGGGGGGGGGAGGGGTTGTTATCCTTAAAAACTTAATTTGCAAAACTTTAAACTACGTTGAATAAAATGACTATCTAAAAACTTTGATTCGATGGGTTTGAGAAAAGGTGGGCATGAGAGGGTGCTTAGCTGACCTCGGATAAATTTCAACTATTAGATGGGGCTCTAGCCTTTTCAATTTCCAATCAAATGGGCACTTTTTTAAGTTTCTACGACAACACTTTCTATAAAAACCTTATATGCCCCCACGGCATAACTTATAACCCTTGACCCGAAGATTGGGGGGGGGGGGAGTGTCCTGCTCAAAAGTATAATTTCCTGAACTTTGAACTGCGTGGAACCAAATGGCTATCTCAAAATTTTTATTGGATGTGTTTGGAGAAATAGTGGGCGTGGAAGGGGTGTTAGTTGCCTTCCAATCACTGTCGACTATTAAAAAGGGCACTAGCCATTTCAATTTCCAATCGAAAGAGCCCTTTTTGAAGTTTCTACGACAGCGCGTTCTATAAAAACCAACTTACACCCCTTGCCCTGAGGGCTTGGGGGGGGGGGGCGGATGTTATCCTCAAAGACCTAATTTCCAGAACTTAAAAATACGTTGAATAAAATGGCTATATCAAAGTTTTGATTGGATATGTTTGGGGAAAAGTGAGAGGTGAGAGGGGGGTTAGTTGCCCTCCAATACGTTTCGACTATTAAAAAGGGCACTAGCCCTTTGAATTTTCAATCGAATGAGCCTTTTTTGAAGTTTCTACGACAAAGCTTTCTATAAAATCCTTAAATGCCCTCAGGGCATAGCTTACAACTCTTGCCATGAAGGCTGTGGGAGGAGTGTCCTCAAAAACATAATTTCTAGCTGGAAATCAACTACGCTGAGCAAAATGGGTATCTCAAAATTTTGATTGGATGTGTTTCGGGAAATGGTGGGCGTGGAAGGGGTGTTAGTCGCCTTCCAATCACTTTCGACTATTAAAAGTCTTCATTTAGCCTTGAATGTGATAACACCTTTTTTGGATTTTATCAACTTGAAACTCGGTAGGATCCTAAATTAATTCAGTGACCGGAGTAATTGTGCAACCATTCTGTCATAACATTTCATACGGATTAAAAATGTTGTAATCTACTGACCTAGTTTCTGGACATTTATTTACACTTTACAAAAATAGATTTGTGCTGATTTCAATTTTGCGTAACCATAATTGACAAGCAGAAGAGGGGCAGTAAACCCGTGGCAAGTGCCGTTGTACCTGCCGGGAGAGTCTCCCTTAAATTGCGGGGATAAGGTAACGGGGGCTGACGCTTCCCTTGTCTTTTGGGGTGATATTTTTTTTGTTCAAGCCAATTATGTCTCCAAAAGTGTGCCCTAACTGTGAACGTTCTTTGGGGAAAGGCACGCTGTTGCAATGCACTAAGTGTTCCAATTTGTTTCATCCCTCTTGTTCAGGGATCACCGTTTCCGATAGAAAGAATACTCCTAACTGGATCTGTTCTATTTGCAAAGCCGCTACCGAATTTTCTAGTGACCCAATAGAGAGTGAGCACCCAAATTCTTCAATAACTATGCTGACGCCACTGAATGCCGTAACCCCTGCGTCTCAAGACCCTCTCTTGGCTGTTAGCCAGGAAGCACCTGTGATTAACGATTCGACTGATAATCATTGCCCAAATGAACAGGTAAAGCGGAATAATTTTGCCTGCGATGATTCTTCTGATTCATTCTGTGATTTTTCAAAAACCTTCGTAATTGCAGATGGGATTTCTCATGTAATTGTGAACTCTGCCCTGTTTTTTATTTGCGATGCATTTGCGAATGGTATTCCAGAAACGGAGCTTATTGAAACTGTGGCGAACTTTTACAGCCTTGATGCTTTGGTGAATGCGAAAAATCTGCTTTGGAAATTTTCTGGAATTCCTATAAAGAGAGTAATGAGACGTGGCAACGCTGCGGAACTTGCTACAGCAAAAGATATTATGAAGATGGTCACGGATCTTGACCAGAAAGGTTTCAAATGGCCTGTATTAGTGCCTCGCTCATTCAGAGACTGCCCTTTATTAAAATCTGATTCCAATGTACGTTTGGATCGACTTGTTAGTGATTATGGCAGAAAGCTGGAGAAATCCATTACTTCTCTTGAAAGAATTGAACAAGACTTACAGTCCTCGCTGTCGAAGTGTTCAGCCAACTTGGGCTCCCCCTCCCCTCCCCTTTAAATTCACCTGATTGGCCTCCTCTCCCCATCAGCTCTGATTCAGTAGAGACTATTACTATCGCTAATCCGCCAGCCTCGTTACGTGACCCTGTTTCCAGGAAAAATGAATTGGACAAATTCGGCTCGGGCTGTATCAAGCAAATAAAAAAGACCAATGATTTGATTTTTATCACTGTGGCGGCTGAATCTGGGAAAAAGTTTTCTTGTGATCTAAAGGATTCCTTCCCTGATTGTCTTATCAATACTAGAAAGCCTAAGTTTTTCGGAGTAATCCGTGGTGTGGATATCGAGTTCGACATTGAAGCTCTAGCAGCCACTTTGCCTGGGATTCTGGAGTTCAGGCGCCTTGGAATGTCGAGAACAATAAAGGTGTCGTTTGAGTCCGAAGCATTTTTAAAATATTATATCGTCCATGGGATTAAGTTCGGTTACGAGCTCTACAGAGTTGAGAAAGACAAGGTGCTTCCAAAACGATGTTTCGCATGTCAAAGTCCCTCTCACACCGAAAAAAACTGTGATTCTTCTACTCTGAAGTGTGCTCGTTGCAGTGGAAATCATAGATCAACGAAGAATACTCCATGTACTAACCCCATTTGTTGTGCAAATTGCAACTCAACTAACCACCCGTCTTACAGTTTCAGTTGCCCTGCTATGAAAAAGCTTTTTAAATGAATATTGGTTCTACGATTACGTCCTTTAATTCGAATGGAGTCATTGGCAAATTTGTAGTGCTGAATGAATTTGTTTCTGAAAATAGTTCAATACTATGTTTGCAAGAGCATCATTTATTGGACCATTCTTTGAATATGTTAAGTTCCCTTTCAAGTCTACATGATATATTTACCGTTCCTGCGAGGCCTACCGGAGGCCGCCCTGTGGGTGGCATTGCTACATTTGTTCCTAAAGAATTTAGTGCTATTTTATCTTGTGCTGATGAGTCTTTTCTTGCCTGCAAACTTTTTGATTGTGTTTTGGTCAATTGCTATTTGCCTACTGACTATCATGTTGATTCGTCTTTTGAAGCCTTTACGTCAGCTTGCCATAGACTTAGTAGCTTTATTGCCCTATTAGATTCGAGTTTACGTATTTTTATTTTTGGTGATTTTAACTGTGATCTTGAGAGTGTAAATGAACGTAGCACAATTTTATTTTCATCTTTACCAAATTTTAATATCTGCCGTAAGACACTTGATTTTACTTATTCTCATTGGAGTGGGAGTACGAGTAATATTGACCATGTACTTTTTAATTTTTCCCCATCTATTATTGTAAAAGTTATCCCGGATTTCCCGATAAGTGATCATTTACCTATTCAGTTTTTGACATCGTTTTCTGTAATTCATGATTCTGTTTCTGCTTCTAATTTTATTCCAATTCGCCCTAAATATTTTGAGAGAATTATCTGGGATGAAAAACTGATTCCGGCTTACCAAGATAAAGTTGATTCTTTAGCTCGAAAAGTAGTTGTACCTGATATTCTGAAGTGTCATAAAGATAACATAGAGCTTGAGCTTAACTGCATATATCTTCAGTTATTACATTGCTTAAAATATGGTGCTAAAGAAACTTTTGGAGTTAAAAAATGTAAACCCAATGTTGAAAAACCTTTTTGGTCGTCAAATCCGTTTCTTGTACATGCTAATCATGAATCTAAATTAGCTTTTAGACATTGGAAAAATAGTGGAAAACCGCGTGATCTTCATCCGGCTTTTCTATGCATGAAAAAAAAAAGGCAATTTTCCAGTCGGAGCTTCGTCGTCATAATAATATTTTGCTTATGGATGCTTCGTCTGAAGTTGATATGAATAAAAAGAAACTTTGGAAAGCTCTACGTTCAACAAAGAGAGTTAATGAACCTTCTAAAAAGAATGGCCCTTCTCTTGTTGAGTGGGAAACTCATTTTGTAAACCTTTCGAAATCTTGTGATGATCCTGAACAACTTTCGCATGTTGATATAATTTTAAACAGTTCTTTTAATTCGCATGATTTTTCTATTTCGTTTGATTCTTTGTTGGGTGCATGCCGTAATTTAAAGCCACAATCCTCTAAAGACCATGATGGGATTTTTTCAAATCATGTGAAATTTGCTCCAACTTCTTTTCTTCTTCTCCTTTTGACTTTTTTTAATCTTATTCTCAAGTTTGGTAATGTTCCCCCGTCTTTTAGGATTGGGGTGGTAACTCCTATTCTAAAATCTGGTAAAAGAGATCTCCGTTCTTGTGATTCGTATAGGCCGATAACGAAGGGGTCTATGATTGGTAAACTTTTTGAATTATGTATAAAGGATCTTTTTGATTATTTGGATGTTGGTCTTAATCAAGTAGGGTTCAAAAAAGGAATGGGTTGCGACCATGCGCATGCAACGTTTGATACTATAATTAAGGAGTCAAGATCTACTGGCTCCACACTTTATACACTTTTAATTGATATAAAAGGAGCTTTTGACAATATTTCGCATGCTTCCGCTCTTTCAGCTCTTATTTCTGGTGGGATTCCCCTTTCTGTGATTAGAGTTCTTAGATCTTGGTATTCGGGGCTTAGGATAAAAATTTTTGCACATACTTCTGATTCTCTTTCTAATCCAATTTCCGTGGGTCGGGGCGTGAGACAGGGTGGGGTTTTATCTCCTTATATTTTTAACGCATGTCTGGCGGAGTGTCTTCGTTCTTTATCTACAACCCTTATTTCTTGGGGACGGGATGTGTCTTTTCTTGCATATGCTGATGATATTATCCTATTGAGCCGTTCTAAAGCTAGTCTAATTAAGAATTTTCATTCCCTTTCTAGTCTGCTTAATGTTCGTGGCCTTTCTATTAGTATTAAAAAATGTCAATATTTTCCCGTTAATGTTAATGACCGAGCTGAATTAATTTGCGATAGAAATATATCATTTCCGGTTTCTGATGCTGTTGTTTATCTTGGGTTACCTTATTCTGCTTCAGCTCGTGAATCTAAGTCGATGCTAATTTTACATATTCAAGAAAAAATTAGAAAGGCGTTTGGTTCCATAATACGGCTACGTGGTGTTTATCGTCGTGAAATTCTAGGTTCTCTTTTTAATGCAGTAGCCCTCCCGCATGTTCTTTATCCTTCCCTTCTTCTTCGAGATTTTAAAATTTGTGATTTTTCAGCAATTCGCGTTTGTTATTTTAAATATTGTAAGTTTTTACTTGGTTTTCCAATTTCCTTTAGTAATACTGAATTAGTTTCAAATTTTAAAATTAAAGAGCCGTTGGAAATAGCCAAGGTAAAAATAAATAATTTTTACCGTAAATCTGAAAATATACTTTATGTTCATAATCTTTTTCCTTTTTTTTCTATAGTTTAAAAAGTGCATGATTTCATTATTACTATTTGTTGCATTTGATTAAGTTTTCTTTTGGGCAACTTGTAAATTGTTGCTATGTTTGATGGTGTGTTATTTGGATTTTTGAAGATTTATTTAATTATCTTTTATACTCCTCGTTTTTGAGGGAAATAAATAAAATAATAATAATAAAAAGGGCACAAGCCACTCCAATTTCCAATTGAATGAGTCCTTTTCGAATTTTCTACGACAACTTCTTCGATACGAAGTGCCCTGCTCTAAAATAATAAATAATACATTGTGCCAACATCATTCTTATATGCCCCAAGGGCATAACTTTAAACCCTTGACCTGTGGGCTGTGGGGGAGTTTCTTCCTCAAAACATATTTTCTATCTGAAAATCAACTACGCTGAACAAAATAGCTATATCAAAATTTTGATTGAATGTGTTTGGGGGAATGATATGCGTGGGGGGGGGGCTAGTTGCCCTTCAATCACTTTTGACTATTAAAGAGGACACCAGCCACTCCAATTTTCAATCGAATGAGGCCTTTTCGAAGTTTATACGACAACTCCTTCGATACGAAGTACCCTGGTATGTAAAAAAAAAACAATAAAAAACAAAACAAAAATAAATAATACACTGTGCCAACATCGTTCTTTACTTAGGCAGCGCAATTGCGCTGGCTATGGTAGGTATTATTCAGAAGTTATTGTTAATGTGGAAAGGACATTATTCAGAATTTATTATTAGTGTGTTAGTTATTGTTAGAGCTGGTGGAAAGGAAAAAATGTGTTATCTTAAACAATTTAGTTCTGTCGGATCTTTTTAGCAGGTGCTGGCAGCCACTCTGGTGTGCAGCAAAACAAGGTAAACAATACGACAGTAAAGGGGGCGATGGGATAAGTAGCTATTAATCATATTTTAGTGGATGTACCTGTATAAGTCTTGTATTTGTGCTATTTATAAACTGAGTAAAATATAGTATAAATGTTCCAAGTACATATTATATAAAACGTTCTTTTGTGGTTTGGAGTTATTACAAGTCATATGAAGTTCATTTCATCCCAGAGTAGAAAAAGTGATTCTCGCTATATCCAGAGTCAGAATTAGCTAACACAAGCATTAGTAATATTACTAACAATACCCATATATATATATATATATATATATATATATATATATATATATATATATATATATATATATATATATATATATATATATATATATATATATATATATATATATATATATATATATATATATATATATATATATATATATATTATCAACTTTTGAACTTTTTTGATTGAATAAATAGTGTACACAAGACACCAACTTTTAGGATAGGTAGAAAAAAAGGCGGGGTTCCATGCATCTCCTTTATCACAAAAAAAAATAAAAAAAGCTCATTTCTCAAAAAAAGCAAGAAGTAGAAGTAGACAAAGTAACTAGAGGTGGGATGGGAATGACCAGATAATTTATAATTTACTAGAATATCGCAACTGTAAGCTGAAAGAACCATTTTGTTTAAATTCTTCTTAAAACTGAGCTACGGCCGTGATTCTCTTACTAGTTTAAGTGGCTTTTATTTATTTGCTATGAGAGGAAGTGGGTACTTTATGCTTACTTGTGATCTCTCATGAAGCTTGTTCCTATCTCTTTACGAATGACAAAGTTGACTTTTAATCAAAAGTACCTGTCCGTTCAAGAACTGATATTCATGTGGAATTTTTAAAACTACCAAACGAAAATAGAAATTTTGTCTCGAATCAAGAGAAATGAAAAAGATGTTTTACTTTCGGAATTTTTTCTGTCTCCCCAATGTGTGCTAAAAGAAAATGGTCTAAAATTCTTATTGATTTTTGCTAAACAATTTCTGGCCCTCTTAGATTTGAAGTGAAAAGCTTTAATAATTTTAGATAAAAATTGGAAGTCGTCAAGAGGCAAAGGATGGTATCAATAGAACAGCTTTAAGAGAAATTAAGCTTCTTCAAGAACTGTCTCATCCAAATATTATTGGATTGGTTGGTATGTACCACTTTGGGTTTTGATGGGTTTTGCTGGGTTTTGATGGAGGACGAGAAATTTTGTCTAAAGAAAAGAAGCCTCTTCCCCAACAGTGACGAAAAAAAAAACACAACTTATAGTACTTTCACACTGAGACATGAACCTTTCACACTAGCTTCTCTTAAGATTTTATGCTAAACTGTATAATCTTACGTAGCATATATTGTCTGTAACGTAGGTAATAAAATCTTAAGTTAAGCTAGTGTGAAAGATTCTACGGCGCAGTGTGAAAGCACTATTAGTTAAGTGTTTGTTTCATCACTGTTAGAGAAGTGGCTCCAGATTTATCCTACATTATGTAATCTTATGTAAGAATCTTGTCTGTAATGTAGACAATCAAACAGTTCGTGGTAACGAACTGTAAGTAAGGAGCGACCCGGCTCAATGGTAACCGAAACTGTAGAAAACGGAATTTTGATACTAATAGATACATCAAAAAAATCAGATTTTAATGCTGATTTCAAATATATAAGTTTCATCAAGTTTAGTCCTACCTATCAAAAGTTATGCGCCTGAGAAAATTTGGCTGATTTTCGAAAAAAGGGGGAAAGACCCCCTAAAGGTTATAGAACCTTAATGAAAATCACACCACCATATTCAGCGTATCAGAAAACCCTACTGCGGACGTTTCAAGCTCCTATCTGCAAAAATGTGGAATTTTGCATTTTTTGCCAGAAGAAAGATCACGGATGCGTGTTTATTTGTTTGTTTGTTTGTTTGTTTTTTTTACCAGGGGTGATCGTATCGACCCAGTGGTCCTAGTATGTCGTTGGAGGGCTCATTGGAACCGAAATTAAAAGTTCTAGTGCCCTTTTTAAGTGACCAAAAAATAGAGGGCAACTAGGCCCCTTCCCACGCTCATTTTTTTCCCAAAGTCACCCGATCAAAATTTTGAGATAGCCATTTTGTTCAGCATGGTCGAAAATATGATAACTATGTCTTTTAGGATGACTTAATCCCTCGTAGTCCCCGGGGGGAGGGCTGAAAGTTATGAACTTTACCCAATGTTAACATATAGTATTGGTTATTGGGAAGTATACAGACGTTTTCAGAGGAGATTTTTCTGGTAGTGGGGGGGGGAGTGGGTCGGGGGTTATGTGGGAGGATCTTACCATGAAGGAAGTTTTCATGGGAGAAGGGACATTGCTATGAAGGGGGCGCCGGATTTCCCAGCATTATTTAAATAAAGATCAAAAATAATATATAAAAAAAACAAGAATTGCAACTGAAATTAAGAAGCATCATAAAGTATCATAACGAAGGCAGATTTTACACACACTATTTACTGTATCCACAATTAATTAACTCGCTGTTTCTTCCAAAGATTATTTAGTACTTTCATAATCACTATTTATTATAATTAACGGTATGTGTGATAAAGGGTTTAATTTTAAAGTATTGGAATAAAATTCGGACTTTAGCTTAAAGAGCAAGGTATTGACTAGGAGGCGAACCCTCTAATATACGTATTAAAAATATAAGAATATAGAGGTTCGTTACGTAAGTTAATTCGTAAGTTAGGTATATTTATTACTAATAAAAACGTTCGTAAATAAAATTAAACAGGTTTTAGAAAGCCATTTAACCAAATAAAAGTAAAGTTAATATGCAAATTTGGTTTTTTATTATTCATGCACGGTAAGCAAAAATACTAACCTGTACATATTAGCATAAGTTTAAAAATTAAGTAAAAAAACAAGTTTACTTAACTGAAAGTATATAGCGATGTTAAAGACAGAAACGGAAAGAACTTAGTCTGTACAAGAAAGGGGCTTCCTGTTCTTCAGTACTCCACTCTTTACGCTATTTACGTTTGACTTTGTCACAACTCTATTTTTTTTAAACAATAAAAAACTTTAGCGTAAAGAGCGAGGCGCTGAGGAGGGGACAACACGTTTCATATACGGAATAATTTCTGTTCGTTTTAAGTTTTAACGTCGTTCCTTACTTTCAGTTAAAAAACTTGTTTTTTTTTATTTAATCCTAAATAGACTCGAGTAATACGTATAGTTTAGGTTATGCAAGTTTGTGCTATTTTGTGAAATATCAACATGGTAGGAATAAAATGGAAATTCTGGATTAGTACAAGCGCTGAAAACCATGTTGTGACGAAGATGGGCCGAGGATTGCACAAAGCCTCCATTCATACTGGAAGTCCCAGGGACTTTTTGCCGTCTGGTTCTAAGCCGGCTTAAGCGCTTTGGTTAGACTTGAGAAAATGTGGCGGTCCTCGTCCTGAACTGGTATCCGGGACCATTGCTTTTCCTGAGGCCAAAATGATTTCAATGATTTAAAGAATATGAAAATTGGAACTTTGAATGTTACGACGTTAAAAAAATTACTATCGTATCAACATTTTGACCGACAAATTCAGACGAGTTGAACTGGACTTATTAGGAGTTTCAGAAACTCATATCCCAGGAGTAGGGAGCATGAAATTAGAGTGTATAGAATTTATTTACTCAGGCAAAAAGGATGGGCTACATAGACAGGGAGTAGGGCTGATGATGAATGAGGAAGCTTCTAAGTCTTGTTTATGCTCGGGATGTATCAGTAATATAGTATCAGTAATATCAGTATCAGTAATATAGTATCAGTATCAGTAATACTAATCGCTCATTTTATAACTAAAAAATGCACGGTATCAGTTGTAGCAGTATATGCCCCTGTACAACCGACTGACGGAGATACTGGTGACTCGGATGAATTTCAACTCGTCTGAATTTGTCAGTCAAAATGTTGATATGACGGTAATTTTTAACGTCGTAACATTCCAAGTTCCAATTAGAGGAACAAAAAGACAGGGTCCCAGGTAGAAATATGGTGTTTTATTCTAAGATTTTTGCGTCCACGCCGATATAAATAGGGATAGATAGTAGCCTATCCTAGACTAGCTAAATTTAGTGTAGAAAAAAAAACCAATAATGGCTAAAGACTGCTGCAATTTCTGTTGGTATAACAATTAAGTCATAACCAATACAGTATTTGGCCATAAAGAGTCATACCTCCCGGGAAATTGTAAAGTTGGTAGACTCCAGAATGAGAATTTGAGAGAAATTTTCTAGAAACGGTTGGATTCTATTCTGGAGAGTTTAAAATTTGACTATGTAGAAGATGGACGGAGTAATTTTAGGAAAATAATTTGTGAAGATGCTGATCGTGTCTTAGGGAAGAAAGTTAGGAACGCAGCTAGGAATATAAAGTGAACAATCTTTATTTTTAATCAGAGGAGAAAGGGCTTGTACAAGAAAGTGTAGAAAGCATTAAAATATGAACTAAGGAGGTGTGAAGTGGGGAGACCATGGATAAAATTGCAAGGATATAGAAGATGCAACTAGAAGATACTATTATTTTACATAATAGTAAAATATTGTACTGGCATGTCAATAAATTGAGAGAGAGTGATCAATCCGGACTTGTCCCAGTTAAAAATAGGAACGGGGCACAATCGGTGATACGGAAAGAGTTGGGCAGATGGGCAGGAACATTTTGATAATAAAACTCCAGGTGCTGATAGTGTTGTATATGAGTTTCTTAAATATGGTGGCTCTGAGGTTAGAAATAATTTAATTTAAATTATGAATATGATTTTCAAAATACCGGAAGTACCTAGCGATTTTAGAAAAACCCTAATTAAATTTCTAATTAAAAAGAAAGGTGATAAGAGTGAGTGTGGTAGGTATAGAGGCATTAAGCTGGTCTCTGTAGGTAGCAAATTAATTAGTAATATGATTTTTAGACTGAGAGAAGCTGTAGACGAAATTTTAAGAGAAGAACAATGCGGTCTTAGGAAGGGTAGAGGATGTGTCGACCAAATGTTCACTCTTTGGTTAATAAATGAGAAGTGCCTGATTCATCAAATACCTTCAGTCCTCAGTTTTATAGATTATGAGCAAGCGTTTGACTCTGTTCATATAAGACCTTTAGCGAAGGTCTTATCCTTTTATGGTGTTCCAGACAAATACATCAAAGATATTAGTGCTATGCACGAGAATAATACCGTTGCGGTTAAGTTAGGAAATGAGGTTAGCAGCTTGTTTTGTATTAAATCAGGAGTTAAGCAGGACAGTGTCCTATCCCCATTTATATGGATCATTTGGTGGACTTTGTCTTAAAGAGCACAGGAAAGGCACTGGAAGAACACGCCATCAAATTGAGAAGAAAACCTTCCTGGACTTAAATTATGCTGATGATTTAAGCATTATAAATAAAAGTGTGAGTAAAATGAATGAACTTTTAGAAGTTTTGCGGGTTCAGGGTGCTAGAATAGCTTAGAAAATTAATTTTAAGACGAAAAAGTCACTAAGGCTAGGAATAAGTGAAGATGAAAAGGTGACTTTGGGTAACGAAAAGGTTGATCACGTGGACAGCTTTACTTACCTTGTTAGTATTATTAATAAAAACGGTGGGAGCAGTGAAGATTTTAAAAGTAGAATAGCCAAGGCTCAAGGTTTTCTTCACAGTTCAAAAAAGTTTGGAAGAATAGGGATATTAGTCTGCAGAACAAAATTAGAATATTGGAAGCTATAGTGATCAAATATGGTTCTGAAGCATGGGCTCTCCGAAATACGGACGGATATTTTCTAGATGTTTACCATAGAAATCGCGTAAGGATTGTTTTGGGTCCCCAGTTCACTGACCGTATTTCAAATAGTAGGCTTTACAAAAAGTGTGGTTCAATTTGGCTTTCTATGGCTATAATAAGAGAAAGGTTGAGATGGCTTGGGCATATTTTGCGGATGAAGAATGACAGATTGCCAAAGATTGTCCTTTTTGGCCAACATTTAGGGCAGAAAGGAAACCAGGTCGTCCACGGTTGGGATGGGAGGATGTAAAGAAAGATTTAAGGGAAATGGGAACTTCCTTGGAGGGTGTAAAGAGGGAGGCTTTGAATAGATTAGGATGGAGGAGGAGCGTGCGTAGCTGTGTTGGCCTCAGGTGGCTTGGTGCTGCGGTGAGTTGTTAGTAGTAGTAGCAGTTGTCGCTTATGATATTTCTGAGAATTTTAGAACGATGAATATGATGATTTTATGAACTTCTGCGTTAGCCTAGTAGGAAAGGGCTCGTTAGTTATGAAATATTATACTTAGTAACTTAACCTCTTAGTACATAATTATAAATTATATATAATAATTATACAATACCATAATTATACATAATTATCATACAATACAA
This sequence comes from Artemia sp. Qi Xiang Cuo, assembly GCF_049724085.1. Taxonomy (NCBI): domain Eukaryota; kingdom Metazoa; phylum Arthropoda; class Branchiopoda; order Anostraca; family Artemiidae; genus Artemia; species Artemia sp. Qi Xiang Cuo. The sequence goes on from NC_142809.1 coordinate 11,627,345, forward strand.
TAAATTAGCATACGATTACAATAATCATTTGTGTTTTACAAATATTTTTTTTTTCGAAAATTAGTTCGAAATTGGGTAAGATTCACCGTATAATTTAGTAAAATCTTTCTCTTGCAGACGAATCTTCAAGTATATAAGCCCAATTGAATAGCTTCTTCTCAAGGGCATTTCCAAGGGGAGGGTTAGGGATTGCCCCCCGCCCCCGAAATGTTTGTCCGACTTGTAAAAACCTAACAAAGATGAATACAAGCCAATTTTTGATGCGTTTCTTAAGTCTTTTTTTTTGTAAAACCCATCCCGAAAAAAAAAAAAAATTTTATCCCCCTCCCCCCCAAAAAAAATGGATACGTCACTTGCTGCTGCGTAAGATTTTAGGATCAAAGGAATTATTGGCTTCACTTTGCATATATTTTCAGATAATCACCAGCACTAAGTGTTAACCAAAATGAAAAAAAAAAAATAAAAATGTAAATTTAAAACTACTGCCTTTCTGCACCTGAGACAAACCAGGCAAAACATTGTAAGATTTAAAGCCTGCATATAGCCTAGGAATAGAGTAGGCCAATATAGGCTAGATTTAAACCCTAATTAAAACCCTAAATTTTACCTCAGAAACGCTTATAAGTCAGCCACCTTATTCATTGACAAGGAACGCCTAGGTAAACACCCTAAATATTCACTGCCAAAAACCGCCATTTTAATTTTGAGTTTGAATCCTTTATTGGAAGTGGGTTTGTGTTCCATGTATAAAATTTGAATATTGCGACCTGAAATAGAAATTGTCCTGTTTTGTAAGAGCTCAGGCTTTTGAAGATATTTTGCCATTAAGCATGTTTCCCCCTCTTTCAAGTGGTTTATGTGGGGACTCTCTACGACCCTCTTTTGCTTAGCAAAGAAAATTCAGCTTTTTCCCAATTGACACTACAGAACTTTTCATGAAAAAGAAATATTCTATGGGCGAAGATTTCCCTTTTTTTTTTCAAAAAATTATGAAGCGTTTCAAGCTGTACAATATTTTGTCAGTGTTGTCACATTGAGCCAAGAAACTAAATGCACGCAGCTAGTTAATTAAATTTGACAACGCTTTTTGTTTGTTAACATTCAAGCATTGAATCTGTGTATCATTGAATCTGTGTAAGACAACTACACCATCAAAGGAAAGCTAGTTTTTGTTCCATATGGTTTCAGCTAATTTTTGCTGATTTGTCATCCACGTATCTTGTTTTCAAATTTGGTACCGGCATAACCACCAAAAACTGCATGACGGAATACGTCAATTTTTTTTATCTAAATTAAATTCCTGATTTGTCGTAATCTATGATAATATATTTGGTTGTGAAAGTTTCCACTCAACCAATACAAAACCATCAGATTTATTTTCACTGTCCTTGTTACTTATAGCTTTTCACGGAAGCAGGTTTATGCTTGATGATATAAGCGAGAAAGATAATGTAAAAGCTTACAAATTGCCGAGTCATTGGGTGTCATAGTATACCACCTTTTGAAAGGGTTTTTTTTCCCCTTTAGTTGTTTGCCCTAATTGGGCAAAGGTGATGGTGTGTAAGCATGGAGTGATGTCGTAAGTCAGCACTCCTATCACCATAGCTTTGATGCTAAAATTAAAATTCTGAAAGTGGGGTCAATTTATTTGGCTTCTAAATCATTTGCTTTTGAATAAAATATTATCAGAAACGCAGTTTGAGCTACGAGTTACAATTGCTAATACTTTGTCAGAAGTTTTTGTATAGTCTATTTAGATGATTATACCTAGGGGCGCGTGTTCACTAAAATGTAGAGTGGCGAATGTATTTTTTAAGATTTATGTTGGGAAGGAGGACAACTGCCCGCCTCCACTCCCCTAATTAACGCCCTTGTATATATCTGATTCTTATCCTTTTCTTTATCTAGTCTTTGAATATTAAGGGTCTTCTCGCTTAGAAACTAAACAACCTACTAAAACCTCCACTGATGAATAATGAAACGAATTAAAACGTATTAAGTATTTCTTTGTTTTGGCTGTAAATCTGTAAGACGTGATCACTCGATCATTGATATCAACGCTGTCTATGAAGTTACGGTTTGTCTACATCCCTAATGCACTTGGTGTTGTTTTTTGTTTTTTTTTTTTTTAATTGATTTTTTTTTTGTTTTAAAATTTTGTTTTTTGCACACTAATGCACCTTTTTTCGCTGCACTCTAACGCACGTTTTTTTGTAAAAAAAAAGTATTTACTTCGTCTTTTGTGGAATTTCATTGCAAAATAGAGTGAAAAGTCACGCTCAGAGCTATTTCTGGTGCTTGTCGCAGTCAGGGTTGCCACCTGTAGCGCAAAAGTGCTATTTTAGCACTATTTCATCACGTGTAGCACTGTAGCACGTGCTAGACTGAATGATCAAATAGTAGAACTTCTGTGGTAGAATTTGTAGCATTTTCGTTCTACAATTTTTTCTTTTTGTCTTGACGAAGTAATGAGGATTTTGAAGAAAGGTGGAGGAATTAATAAAAAGCGTATGCTGCCTTTTTGCCGTATTTGTTTCGAACGATTGGCGCAAAGTTTGATATTACCAAGACTGGCTTTTGCCGTGTTCGTTTTTCTAAAGATTTGCGCTAAGTTTCAAATAACCAGACATAAAAAGAATAAAAAATTGACCTAAAACTAATTCAAATACACTTAAACGGACCATGCACGTGTCTCGGCGCAAACCGCGACACGTGCAAAATTTTTTTTGACTTCAGCACCGAAAATCTTTGTGTAGCACTCAAAATTGGGACATTTTAGGAACTGACCGTGGTGGCAACCCTGGTCGCAGTATCTTGCAGTTGCTGCTTTGTCTATCCAAATGACGAGATCATAAGTTGAAGAAAACAGAAGTTGTTTCTTTATTTTCGTCTTTATAATTAGATGCAAACAATATAAGTTCGATGTTGTACCACTTCGTGACTTCTGTTATCTAGCTAGGAGCAGTTCTGAAGTAACTAAGGGCTTATTAGGTTTATACGGGCATTATGTTTATAAATTTCGATTATATCCATCTTACTTTCACTTTGAAAAATATTCCCATGATGTAATATAAATATGATAATAATGTAGATTTAATTCATTAAAGATATCCGTTAACTATCTTTAGTAAAATTTACTACAAACTTAAATTACTTTTACTTTTCTGTTGTTTCAGCTGTTACACTAACTTCAGGTGGAACTAACAAAAAGTTAGGTTTTGTTGAACCCGGAGGGCACCCATATTTTCCGTAGTCTTTTATAAGTTGATATGTCTTTAGATTAAATAAATGTTTATTTCGAAGAAAACTTTCACAAGCAATAGATGTCAGATTTGCTCCTTTGTTAATAAATAACAATGAAAAAATATAGTCAAAATTAAATTATCAAAGGTTATAGTGAGCAAAATCCATTATTAACATGAATACATTATTAATTCAAAACAAAAGATAATATGTTTCTCGTCACCAAAATTATTTCACCCCCAAAGTCATCACCTATCTATCAGTCAGAGATCTGACTTGAGTGAAGAAGTTGTCATACTCAGCCAAGTCTTTATTATGATTAATTTAAAAAAAAAATTCCACCAAATAAGTTTTTCAAAGAAAAGTAAAGAGCCAAGAATTAAGCCAACAATGAGCAAAAATAAAGTAAAATAATTTTCCAAGTATATAACTACCACAAATCACTATCAATAAATAAATGAAACTCAAAACCAACAGAAATTACAACAAATAGCCAAGTCAAACTCAAAACGAGCAAAAATTAACATGAGTTGGGGTTATAACACCCAGGCCTACACAACACAAGAACACAACTTGCGCTTTACTTAAAAAAAACACGACAACAACAAAACAAATGACCACGGATTGTCAGTATAATTGACATATACTGATATTTATTCGTTAAAAGTTTTGATAATTTTTTATTTATGAAAGTAAGAACAGTGCAAACATTTCAAACGTATTTTGTTTTCAGTAAAACGCAAATTATGTTTTGGTCTTGAGAAGGCATGGAGGTTATCAGACCTACTTTTTTCTTAATCCTATCCCTTATGAAATTTCCTTTTTAATTTCCAAATTTATGAAAAAAAAGCTTTTAAAAAACAACAAAAAAACCTACGAAATGCCTGCGTTCAGGAGAGGTATGTTGTGCATCTGTTTTTAAACGAAAATGCAGCGACAAACCCTCGCACGGAACGTATTTTTCTGATAAGACCCAGCCAATCCAGCCATTGGAACTGATTATATTCTCAAAGCATCAGATTTGAGTGAAAAAATACTGAAAATCGGTTGAGAGTTTGTCCTCGGCTATTGCGCAATACTTGTTTTCCTTTCTTTTAAAAATATAATAGTTAATTGGCTAAATCAGTTTTGGTGACAGGATTTTTATTATTTAAAGATTGTTGTATTTGTTTTTGTTCCCCTGCTTTGTTTAATTATACTCGTTTTTTTCTCTCTTAAATTTGTATTTAATGTTGGATGTCAGAAAAACTGGGGTCAAAACTGGTTGGTGCAAAAGACCCCCCTCCCTGCCCCTCCGAAGCTATCTAAATTATTAAAGTTCAAACTTATCTCTAGAGTCAGAATTGCATCCTGAATCCAAACTTAACATTCATTTGCGGGAGAATGGCCTTCCTACTACTCAACAGAATGAATATATGGCTGATAGATGGCCGAAAATCGTTGTTTCTGCCCACTCATCTGAGGCCAAACAAAAAGTAGGTCATTCTCGATTGAGGTTGGGATGGAAAAATATCCTAAGAAAGGACTCAAAGAAAATTGGACCTCCATGGGAGAGGATAAAAATTGAGGTTTTGAACAGGTCAGGGTGGAGGAAGAGTATGCACAGTAGCGTTAATGAGTCATTAGTATTAGTAGTTTTCACTGACTATGTTGCAGTTCACTGACTATCTTGGTTTCCCTAAATATCTTTTGTTTCAACGACTTCTATGTCACCTCTGAAATAAAGAAAACGTAAGGACATCCTGGCCTCAATTCACCCAGATTCTGACTTCCCTGGGCCGTTTCCCAACCTGTTCCTACCTTGTCTCCCGATGCTGCTGTACCTCCGAATACGAAAAGCATTTTCCCCCTGCATTCCTCTTTTTTAATGTCTTTTATTTTTTTAATTTATATATATTTTTTTTGTCAAATCTGTTCTTAACTTTTTAACATGCTATGACCAATCTGAGTTTAAATAATAACCAATGAATGGATTGGCATTGTTATTTTGGCTTTTTGCCACTCTTTTAGTTTTCGTTGCTTTTTTCTTGTCTTGTTTTCTTAATTGGCCCCAAAAATTGAATTCAGCCCTTCTGGGAATGGGCTTGCAATTTCTTGAAATCAATATCATCATATGGAGATCCAACTTCAAGGTGAACAATCTGGCACAAGTTTTAAGACTTACAGGATTGGGCTAGTTAGGCACATAGTGTTTCAGTTAGGTTCTATCAAATTCGGCTCCACTTCTGCACATTAAATTCTACATATACTGCTCCTTCAAATCCTGCTCATCTATTCAGCAGTCTATTCATATATCATGTATTGAGCAGTTGCTATCGCTTGGCGGGGGCAAACAGATTTTTAAAAGCTATGATATATGGCTCGACTTCCTTGGCTGACCGATATATCTGGAACTGCGAAATTTCCTAGCATTCCATCATGATAACTATATCAAAGAATATTTTAGTCTCTTCTGTGGTCGCACCATTTGTTTTGTTGGTTTCCTGAATCATTTTGTAATTGAAAATGCAATTTGCTACAAAGCTCCTTTGTAAATACAGTAAAATGCTTGTTGGTCCTCTCTGGATGTGAGACACAATGTATCCTTACATTTCTATGCCATTGCTTCATTCAAACTTTGAGCCAGTGCATCGCTTCATTTCAGTTGGCTTGCACTTGGAGATTAGCACTACGGTAAGCCATCTTCTATATGACTTAAATTAATTAGTGTTTTTTCGTCAATGATATGAACTTTCGAAAGTATCAAAGAACGATTACTGTCTGAGATAAGTCTGAAAGGAAGAAAATCACCTTCATTTTCCGAATCAGTCTATGAAGCAGCATTTCTAGGCTGCTAGTGACCTAGTCACTATCGAGCAGCATCTTCTTCGAAACAACATCAATTTTGAGTAGGTGACTCACTTAATTTCTGCTGGCTTGTGCTTGGAGATTAACACTACCGTAAGCCATTTTCTACATGACTTAGTTCATCAGTGTTTTCGCCAACGAAATGAACTTTCGAAAGTATCAAAGAGCGATTACTGTCTGAGATAGCTTTGAAAGAAAGAAAATCACCTTCATTTTCCAAATCAGTCTATGAAGCAGTATTTCTAGGCTGCTAGTGACCTAGTCACTGTCGAGCAGCATCTCCTTTGAAACAGCATCAACTTTGAGTCAGTGCATCACTTCATTTCTGTTGGCTTGCGCTTGGAGATTAACACTACGATAAGTCATTTTCTACATGATTTAATTCATAAGTTTATACGAAAATACTGTCTGAGGTAACTTTGAAAGAAAGAAAATCACCTTCATTTTCTGAATCAGTCTATGAAATAGCATTTCTAGGCTGCTAGTGACGTAGTCACTGTAGAGCAGTATCTCCTTTGAAACAGCATCAACTTTGAGTCAGTGCATCACTTCATTTCTGCTGGCTTGTGCTTGGAGATTAACCCTACGGCAAGCCATTTTCTACATGACTTAATTCATCAGTGTTTTCGCCAAAGATATGAACTTTCGAAAATATCAAAGAGCGATTACTGTCTGAGATAGCTTTGAAAGAAAGAAAATCACCTTCATTTTCTGAATCAGTCTATGAAGCAGCATTTCTAGGCTGCTAGTGACCTAGTCACTATCGAGCAGCTTCTCCTTTGAAACAGCATCAACTTTGAGTCAGTGCATCACTTCATTTCTGCTGGCTTGTGCTTGGAGATTAGCCCTACGGTAAGCCATTTTTTATGTGACTTAATTCAGCAGTGTTTTCGCCAACGATATGATCTTTTGAAACTATCACAGAGCGATTACTGTCTGAGATATCTTTGAAAGAGAGAAAATCAGCTTCATTTTGTGAATCAGTCTATGAAGCAGCATTTTTAGGCTGCTAGTGACCTAGTCACTATCGAGCAGCATTTCCTTTGAAACAGCATCAACTTTGAGTCAGCGCATCACTTTATTTCTGCTGGCTTGTGCTTGGAGATTAACACTACGGTAAGTCATTTTGTACGTGATTTAGTTCGTCAGTTTATACGAACAACGTCTTCGTCTGCTTCACCTACCAGCACTCCCATACAGATTTCTAAGGGGATGATATGATCGAGCTGTACAAGCTATGCCATGGCTGCTCTGACAACGTCCATGGAGATGTATTGCTGGTCTTTAACGAAAATAATCTGCGTAACCATCCATTAAAGCTTAAAACTGAGAGGTTGTACAAAGATGTAGGCAAATTGGCCTTTCGAAACAGATTCGTCGATACTTGGAACTCCCTACCCGAAGAAACCGTTGTGGCACCTTCCATCAGCTCTTTCAAGAACTCATTTGACAAGATATACGAGAGTCGTATGTACGACTTCAGTAACTTTAGAAGATGAAGATTTATCTAAATTTTTGTATTGTCGTTTTCCTGTTTTGTAAGAGGCTCTCGCCTACGTTCTTACAGTGTATTTTTATTATTATTATTATTATCAAGGTTTTCGCCAACGATATGAACTTTCGAAAGTATCAAAGAGCGATTACTGTCTGAGATAGTTTTGAAAGAATGAAAATCACCTTCATTTTCCGAATCAGTCTATGAAGCAGTATTTCTAGGCTGCGAGTGACCTAGTCACTATCGAGCAGCATCTCCTTTGAAATAGCATAACCAGCATCAGCTGTTTGAAATAGCAACAACATTAGTCAGTGCATCACTTCATGTCTGCTGGCTTGCGCTTGGAGATTAACACTACGGTAAGCCATTTTCTACATGACTTAATTCATCAGTGTTTTCCCCAAAGATATGAACTTCCGAAACTATCAAAGAGCGATTACTGTCTGAGATAGCTTTGATAGAAAGAAAATCACCTTCATTTCTGAATTAGTCTATGAATCAGCATTTCTAGGCTGCTAGTGACCTAGTCACTATCGAGCAGCATCTTCTTTGAAACAGCATCAACTTTGAATCAGTGCACCATTTCATTTCTGCTGGCTTGTGCTTGGAAATTAACACTACGGTAAATCATTTTCTACATGACCTAATTTATCAGTTTATACGAACAATGTCTTTCTCTGCTTTACCTACCAGCACTCTTATACAGACTTCTAAGGGGTGATATGATCGACCTGTACAAGCTATGCCACGGCTGCTATGACAGCGTCCCCGAAGAATAATTGCTGGTCTTTAACGAAAATGATCTGCGTGGCCATCCCTTAAAGCTTAAAACTGAGAGGCTCTACAAAGAAGTAGGCAAATGGGCCTTTCAAAACCAAGTCGTCGGCACCTGGAACTACCTACCCGAAGAAACCCTTCTGGCACCCTCCATCAGCTCTTTCAAGGACTCGTTTGACAAGATGTACGAAAGTCGTATGTATGACTTCAGTAACTTTAGAAGATTTATCTAAATTTTTGTACTATCTTTTTCCTGTTTTATAAGAGGCTCTGGCCTACGTTTTTGCATTATATTATTATTATTATTATCAGTGTTTTTGCCAACGATATGAGCTTTCGAAAGTATCAAAGAGCGATTACTGTCTGAGATACCTTTGAAAGAATGAAAATTAATCAGTCTATGAAGCAGCATTTCTTGGCTGCTAGTGACCAAGTCACTATCGAGCAGCATCTCCTTTGAAACAGCATCACCAGCATCAGCTGTTTGAAACAGCAATAACATTAGTCAGTGCATCACTTCATCTCTGCTGGCTTGTGCTTGGAGATTAACCCTACGGCAAGCCATTTTCTCAGTGTTTTCGCCAACGATATGAACTTTCGAACGTATCAAAGAGTGATAACTGTCTGAGATAGCTTTGATAGAAAGAAAACCACCTTAATTTCTGAATTAGTCTATGAATCAGCATTTCTAGGCTGCTAGTGACCCACTCACTATCGAGCAGCATCTCCTTTGAAACAGCATCAACTTTGAGTCAGTGCATATTTTTATTTTTGCTTTACCTACTAGCACTTCCATACAGACTTCTAAGGGGTGATATGATCGAGCTGTACAAGCTATGCCACGGCTGCTATGACAGCGTCCCCGAAGAATCATTGCTGGTCTTTAACGAAAATGATCTGCGTGGCCATCCCTTAAAGCTTAAAACTGAGAGGTTCTACAAAGAAGTAGGCGAATGGGCCTTTCAAAACCAAGTTGTCGGCACCTGGAACTCCCTACCTGAAGAAACCCTTCTGGCACCCTCCGTCAGCTCTTTCAAGAACTCGTTTGACAAGATATACGAAAGTCGTATGTATGACTTCAGTAACTTTAGAAGATTTATCTAAATTTTTGTACTATCTTTTTCCTGTTTTGTAAGAGGCTCTGGCCTACGTTTTTGCATTATATTATTATTATTATCAGTGTTTTCGCCAACGATATGTGCTTTCGAAAGTATCAAAGAGCGATTACTGTCTGAGATAGCTTTGACAGAATGAAAATCACCTACATTTTCCGAATCAGTCTATGAAGCAGCATTTCTAGGCTGCTAGTGACCTAGTCACTATCGAGCAGCATCTCCTTTGAAACAGCATCACCTTTAGCCAGTACATCACTTCATTTCTGATGGCTTGCGCTTGGAGATTAATACTACGGTAAGCCATTTTTTACATGACTTAATTCATCAGAGTTTTCGCCAATGATATGAACTTTCGAAAGTATCAAAGAGCGATTACTGTCTGAGACAGCTTTTAAAGAAAGAAAATAACCTTTATTTTCTGAATTAGTCTATGAAGCAGCATTTCTAGGCTGCTAGTGACCTAGTCACTATCGAGCAGCATCTCCTTTGAAACAGCATCAACTTTGAGTCAGTGCATATTTTTATTTTTGCTTTACCTACTAGCACTTCCATACAGACTTCTAAGGGGTGATATGATCGAGCTGTACAAGCTATGCCACGGCTGCTATGACAGCGTCCCCGAAGAATCATTGCTGGTCTTTAACGAAAATGATCTGCGTGGCCATCCCTTAAAGCTTAAAACTGAGAGGTTCTACAAAGAAGTAGGCAAATGGGCCTTTCAAAACCAAGTCGTCGGCACCTGGAACTCCTTACCTGAAGAAACCCTTCTGGCACCCTCCGTCAGCTCTTTCAAGAACTCGTTTGACAAGATATACGAAAGTCGTATGTATGACTTCAGTAACTTTAGAAGATTTATCTAAATTTTTGTACTATCTTTTTCCTGTTTTGTAAGAGGCTCTGACCTACGTTTTTGCATTATATTATTATTATTATTATTATCAGTGTTTTCGCCAACGATATGTGCTTTCGAAAGTATCAAAGAGCGATTACTGTCTGAGATAGCTTTGACAGAATGAAAATCACCTACATTTTCCGAATCAGTCTATGAAGCAGCATTTCTAGGCTGCTAGTGACCTAGTCACTATCGAGCAGCATCTCCTTTGAAACAGCATCACCTTTAGCCAGTACATCACTTCATTTCTGATGGCTTGAGCTTGGAGATTAATACTACGGTAAGCCATTTTTTACATGACTTAATTCATCAGAGTTTTCGCCAATGATATGAACTTTCGAAAGTATCAAAGAGCGATTACTGTCTGAGACAGCTTTTAAAGAAAGAAAATCACCTTTATTTTCTGAATTAGTCTATGAAGCAGCATTTCTAGGCTGCTAGTGACCTAGTCACTATCGAGCAGCATCTCCTTTGAAACAGCATCAACTTTGAGTTAGTGCATCACTTTATTTTTGCTGGCTTGCGCATGGATATTAATACTACGGTAAGTCATTTTTTACATGACTTAATTCATCAGTGTTTTCACCAACGATATCAGTTTCCGAAAGTGTTAAAGAGCGATTTCTGTTTATTGATAGCTTTTAAAGCAAGAAGCTCCTCATCATCTTCCGAATCAGTCTGTGAAGCAGCATTTCTAGGCAGCGACTGACCTAGTGCTACTCATTAACGAACAACATATCTGCTGCAGTTTGTATTGTAGCTGTAAAAAGAAGCAGTGTTGTTCTCGAAAAGCATAAGAATCTAGAATTTTAACACAAATACATCTGAATTTCCTTGAAAAGAAAAAAGATATTTCAGTATTTTAATTTGCTCAATCCTTACTCAGCAAGATTGGCTGTCCACCCAGGGGGAAGTAATGCTTAGAAACGGGACTCGAGAAGGGGGAAGGGACTTGCCAACTTGTTTTTACATCAAAATTCAAAGGAAAGTGCCTTCTTATCTCCTGAATTTGTCCAGTGTTCTAGTTTCCAATATTATATTTTTATTGAATTTCTTGCCTTTACCACTCTCCTCCTTCACTCTTTGATTTTCAGCCATTTTTGATTTTTTATATCTTCATATCCTTGAATCATAAACTCCTGGAAAAATTGTAAATGGCTTATCAATCAAGTAGAATCTTCGGGTAGCATTAAATTTGACACAGAACGTCCCCGCTGAATAAGTTCAAACAGAGAGTGTCCACGGGGATGGTCCTTGGGTCTCATGAGGATATATATGTATATATGTTTTATTTCAGATGTCTTTGGGTACAAATCAAACATATCATTGGTTTTTGACTTCATGGACACGGATTTGGAGAATATAGTCAAGGATCAGAACATCGTCTTGACTCAAGGTCATATTAAAGCTTATACTCTCATGACTCTTCTAGGATTGGAATATTTACATAGGAATTGGGTATTGCACAGAGTAAGTCAATATTATCGTAGCATTCGCTCCATTGAGGACTTGTAAAACGTTATTTTTCATATCATGGTCATCAATTTCTCTCCATAATATAATGTGTCTTTTATCTGCCGGCTGCCATATTCCCCACACTACCTTATTACTGGATCGCAACTCTTGGGGTGTTTCCAAAGATCTTGGAATATCAGTCCTGGGCTTGGGGTCTTGGGAAAAGTATATATATATATATATATATATATATATATATATATATATATATATATATATATATATATATATATATATATATATATATATATATATATATATATATATATATATATCAAACATTCCCCCCATCATGTGCATTGCTGTTTATTATTATTGTGTAATACCATTATATTTTTTTTTTCAAATCTTAGGATTTTTATAAAGTTAATTTTTAGGTATTGTTAAAGTCTAATCGGCAACCATGTCTTAATATCGTTTTTTGTCATCTGTTATAGATAAACTATATTCTTCAAACTTGTAGATAAACTATAGTGTTATATAATAAACTGAATAACATATTTTACAATAATTTTGTGTAAGCTATGTTATTATATTGTATATTATTCATGTTATTTTAGTAATTCATGATTCTAATTTAATATTCCATATTCATTTCTCAAGACAATCAAAAGTTCTCATAATTTTCAAAATGCGTGCCTATATTTGATATTAAATATATTGATTGCGTTCCTTGTTTTTCAATTTCTAGGGAGAACCTTGACCATGGTCGTATCCAGGATCTACCTTCAGGGGGGGAGGGGGTATGTAGCCTATTCTCGGGGAGGGGGTGGCTTACAAAAGTAAACTTTAAAAAACGCATCAAAATTTGTTTATATGCATTTTGGTTACGTTTTTACGAGTCAGACAAAGATTTCGGGGGGGGGGGAGGGGTGGGTACGGCCTTTCCTTCGACGGGAATTTGGAACTTCAATGGGACAAAAAGGCTTTTTGCCAGACAATGAATAAAAAACTCTAAAAAAAAATATTGTTGTTTATTACCGTTGCATTTTTTTCGAACCTTGGGATTTTTTGCATATGAATATTTAGGTATTGTTAAATTCTCAATGGCAACCCTGTCGTAATAGTATGTTTCATCTTCTTTTATCTATGAGCTATAGTCAGTTATCGGAAGGTTTTGGTGCTATTGAGAGTTGTTGGTAGGTGTCTCTCTGAAAACATCTAATTTGGAACATAATTTCTTAAACCATAAGGTTCTTTTCACATTGACTTTCCGCGTTTTTTTTTTTTTTTTTTTTTTTTTTTTTTTTTTTTTTCGGCACTTTCCTTGAATATATTATTTCTTTTCGCGCTGAAGAAGAGAGGCGGTTGTCCTCTCAAAATATTCGCTCTATTTGTTTATTCAGTTTTCTCGTTTGGCCTTAAAAACCCCATTTTAGAGCGTTTCCTTTTCTTATACTAATTTGGAACTTAAAAACTAGATGGCAATGTTGTATTTATAAGAATTATAAATTAAGGAATCACTAAGGAATAGTGATTCCTTATCACTATCATAGTATCAAGTAGTCTACCTGGTTTACTAAAAATATATGCCCATAAACAAAATCCTTAAAAATAAAGATCAACATCATGAAATGTCGAAAAGTATTTTAGCTTTTGAGCAGTAAATAATTTTTTGAAGCAAATTTATGTGATTCCATATTCCTTGGCCAATCGATACTTATTTTTTAAGGAATTACAAAGGAAAAGGGATGCATTTCGGGCAATTGAAACGTTTTTGCCTAGACTTTTGGGGTATTATGCTATCCTATTCTTTATACAACCTCGCATTCGTAGGAAATAAATCAAGATTTAGGGAAGGGGAGTATCTGAGGGCTCTTTGTGATCTTTGTGATCACACTTTGTGATCGTTGTGTATCTGAGTATCATTGTGATAGAAAAAGCCTGCAATGAAAATAAATATAATTTTAATATTTATGAATATCAAAATCCTTATTCTCTAATTGTAAAATCCTTATTTGTGAGAGAGAGAAATTCATTTTTATGAAACACCAATATTCACAAAAAAATCATATCAAAAAGACCTACCACGTGAAAATCTATACGGATCTGTTTGTGGCAGGACTCAATATTTTACTCACATACTACATTAATATTGAAAAAAAAAGAAAAAAAAGAAGAAAAATGCAATTTTATAAATAAATAAAAAATAAACCTCATGGGAATCACGAATCAATGCTTACAGAAGATAGAAGACATACAATCCATAAAAATCCTTATTCTATCAATCTGTCCTTATTGAAATTCAAAATCATGTTCTTAGGTGCCTTTAACTCGTACATTACCCTTTTAATGTTCAGTGGACCATATTTTAGCTCAATGCTATCATAATTTCTATAAGATTTTCATTATTTCTTTTGACTTCTATGATATGAGCACGCTATTGCTGTGATAGTGTTGATATATCAATATGATTGATATCAAATTATACATTCATGAATTTATCAATTTATAAATCATTGCTATGGTTGATATCAATATATCAGTATTAATACCTGTATATCATTATTGATATCAATATATGGGTACTGATATCAATAGAATGACTCCGTGATATTGATGTTAGTATATCTGTTGATTTAGTGGTTCATGTAACTTTTATTGTTTTATATCTGAGAGATCCCAATTCGTATTCATTGTTACTCTCAAAATATCATTCATTGTTAATTAGTAACATCAAATGTAAGTCTTATATATACAAACCTAAAAAGTTAAACTTTAGCGTAAAGAGCTAGGTTTTGACGAGAGTGCATCTCCATCATATGCGGAGTAATTTTTATTCGTTTTAAGCTTTAATGTTGCTTCTTACTTTCAGTTGAAAAAAACTTACTTTCAGTTGTTTTTTTGTTTAATATTTTAAAAGGAATAATGACAAATACAAGCATTTCAGCAACGAGTGATAGGAAGGTTAATGCCAACATTAAATAAGATTATAAAAGTTGAATGTGGAAACTTGGAAAAAGTATATGGAAGCTGAAAGTATAATCACAAACCTTGGAAGTATCAAGAGTGAAAAGGAAATTTTTAACGAAAAGTCTCTTGTAGAAGTGAATAATATATTCAGTGAGAATGCCTCTCAGGAAATTTAAGTAGTGGGGGTCTTTGGATCCCATGAGGGCCCTATCCCTTTGAATCCTGGTCCCGTTTTTTTAATTTTATTTATGTAGAAATGTGTATTAGTTAACCTAAATTTTTTTTCTTAGGACTTGAAGCCCAATAACTTACTAGTGAATGCGAAAGGAATATTGAAGATTGGTGATTTTGGTTTAGGACGGTTTTTTGGATCGCCAAATCGAGTTTACACGAATCAAGTGGTGACCAGATGGTACAGGTAAATAAATGTATAAAAAGGATATTCCTGCTTGCAAGATAGTAGCTCAAACATTCCGCAAGAATATTATAAGAATATATTAGGTTGACGTTACAATCTGATGGCACTTGCATTAACAAGGGGAAGGGCTGGAAGTTCACCCCGCCCACTAAAAGACCAAAACTGCTGAATACTAAAAGTTCTTGTCGCAGAAAGATTTTTTTTTTAACTTTATCCCGTCCTTTTCGGAAACTTGTTTAAAGGATTAACGTCCCCCTCTCTCTTGGGCACTGTTGAAGCATTAACTCTTCAGGTATTTTGACAACAGTAAACTGAGACGGACATAGTGAAACAAATACACCGGCATAGTCATAAATAAGGCAAATATAATATTACTATAAATAATGCAATATAAATAAATAAATTATTAAATAAGTATTAAATACATATTTGTAATATTAATTTAAATAAATATTTCATTATCAAATAAATACAATTAAATATAAAGTTATGATAACAATACAAATAAATATAGTAGGCCTATAATTAAATGAAAAATCATATTGTGAATTAAATAAAATAAATATTAATTATAAATAAATAAAAATTCTGGATATAAATGTGTTCATTTTGTAAAATAAAGTATGTTATAGTCACAGAAACTGATATAGAAAAAAAGCTGTGATGTGCTGTTTGTTGTAGTATTTGTGATATAACGACTACATGGATATCTTGTTAGGTTGGACCAGGGGGTCTCTTCATTTCCTATAGTTTTCGAAGATTGTCTCTCGCTCACTAACTTGCTTGCTCTTATACCAGTAGATAAACAAGAATTGAAGCCAAGATGTTGCAACCCGAGAGAGAAATTATCGTATTCCCTTAGAAACCAAAATTTCGGAGATCTCCTGCCGTTTAGTAAAATTTTTCGGTCTTCCAAATGGTGTGTGTTCTTTGGCAACAGGAAATTCAACTTTATCCTAAGTGACATGTCAAGATTTTTCCTGCAGGGTTAGACTTTTAAGTTATGCAAGTTGCCCATTGTTAACATATTTTTGAAACACACTGTTAACATATTTTTGAAAGTTTATGACCCTGGTTGTCCAATTTTATTGAAATCAAACACCAGAAAGTTTTTTGGAATTTGAGAAGAACTTTAATGTCAACTTTGGTCGAAATCAAACTCCAGAAAAAATATTATTTTGTATTTGCACACAAGTTGTAATAGCTTTCAAAAAAGGTTTTAGATTAGAAAACATTTTTATTTCATGATTGAAAACTAAAAGTCGAAGGAGTGATGAAAAAAATTAGGAAACTTTTCAACAACTAAAACTAAAAGTTGCAGATGTGGCTATTTCGAGCCCCCCCCCCCCTCTGAGTTCAACAGATCTAAGAAAAAATGTGCTGTTTTTTTAGGGGCTTAAGGGACATGAGCTCAAGTTGATAGTACAACTATGAGCAAAATGAAGAATGGAGAAAGCAAAAGAAGAATAAGAAAAAGGCTTTTCTTTTTTTTCAAAACGCCCACGTTGTAATTGAAAAGAGATCTTAAGCCGAACGAAAGGGAAGTGACAGCATTGGCTTACCACCAGATCCCTGTCAATATTCAGTGAGTGAAGGAAAAAGATAAGTGGCCCTAAATATGTCGCGAAAAAGTTGCGCAGACATGTTAGGCGCTCTGCTCGTCTAGACTGCTGCGAAATAAGTTTCAAAAGAAACCTTAGTGTCGAGCTGGCCTCTCCAACAAGAGCGAAAATACTCAAAGCGATTAAGGCCCTGAAGAACTACAAAGCCCCAGGCAAAGATGGTCTCACCTCCCCCCCTGAAATATGGAAACTGTACCCCGAGATCACTGCGGAAGAGCTCCATGGTATCCTAGAAGAAGTATGGAGGACCGACACTTTCCCAAAGGGTTAGAAGACATCAATTATTCTCCCATTCCAAGCCGGCTTCCATCCTGGTACAAGCTGCACTGACAATATTTTTGCACTCCAAATCATTATCTAGCAGTTTGAAAGGTTTAATTTACCTCTTATTCTGATATTTCTGGACTTTGTTGCCACATTCGACTCGATCACTCGCCAAAAACCTCAGATAATTCTACAAAATAACGGAATGCCCCTGAAATTTGTCAGAACTGCTTAAAACATACTATGAGGGGTCAGTGAGCCGAGTTCGAGTTTACGGAGATGGTATTGAAAAGCTCCGAGTTGAATTTGGAGTAAAACAGGGCTAAGTCCTGTTTTCAGCTCTGCTCAACTATTTTATTGATTGAGAATGCTCTATCTTCTTATCCAGGAGTTCACATTGGCCAGATTGTTTTACTTGAAGACATTGACTACCCTGATGATGTCGGAATCCTCTCAGACCCAGAGAAAGCCCAAACTATATTTGATGATGCGGTGACTTAGGCAGATCGCATTGGCTTAAAAGTCAGGGCAGGGAAGACAAAATTTATGACAATAAACTACGCTGATCCTCTTTCACTAACTGCAAATCAAGTAAAGTTGGATTAGGTCTACAGCTTCACATACCTTGGCTCCCAGCTTTGTACTGATGGATCTTCAGAACCAAAATTCAACAGCGATTGCAGACAGCACGGGCAATCTTTGCCCTCAAAAAATCATTGTGTGATCGGCATGAAATTAGTCTACGCACTAAAGTTCGAGTTTACCTGCCTTTGGTTCGAACAATTCTTCTTTATGGATGCAAAACTTGGTCATTGAAGCGACTACATGAAAATGCACTGAAGGTGTTTGAGCATAGCTGTCTGCTTATTATCCTAGGATACACCTACGTGATCTCACATCAGACGGTTAAATTAGTTCTTGAACCTATTGGGGTTCAGATAGTTCAGACACAGATAGACAATCCAGTGCCTCCCGCTTGCGGAGCAGCTGGTAGCAGACTGCAGACAGTCCAAACAGGTCTTGAAGATCCTTGTTCCCGGGCAAGGTGGAAACGCCTGTTTCCCGTCACAAGTACAAAGTACATATTGTAATTTTAGCCCCGTATTTAAAAGGATTCCATTGGAATAGATCCATTATAGAGCAAACTTTTGTCATCAAACAAATCGAAGAACGATATTTGGAATTTGGTAAAAACCTATACCAACTGTTCATCGATTTTAAGCAAAGCTTTGACCTGATCCGCCAACATGGTCTCTGGCATATCTTAGCTCACTACGGTCCCTTTGATATCATCGATATAATTAGGAGTGTACGAAAATTATAAAATCATGGTGCAGACTAATGAAGGACTTACTGAAGAGTTTACAACCTCTGCAGGTGTTCTCCCAGAACGCCTCCCCTCATCCACTCTTTTTTGCCTCTTCTTAAATAGTATACTGGCACTTGTCCATAATAGCACGGGGATAGTCTTGGGAGGATACCTTTTTGATCTTCTTCCATAATTTGATGGCATTAATCGTCAGAATGAAAAAATAGAGGAGCTCCAAGACAGTGCAAATATTATCGACGACGCAGCTAGTTCCTTTGGAATGAAGATAAAGCCAGAAAGACAAAGGCGATGAGAGTATTACGGCACGCGAAGACTTATCCTCCCCTCACCATAGTCACTATTCGGAGCGAGGAAACCGAATGGGTCGACCAGTTTTTTTACCTAGGAAGTGTGCTGATACCGACGAATGACTCTTCAAAAGACATCAAACGATGCCTGGCTCTTGCCTCTGCTTCAAACTACTGCGCTCTATTTGGAAAAATAAATATCTGCCCTTAAAACTGAAGATTCGACTTTTTGATGCCTTAGTGGTTTCAGTTGCAACGTATGGATCAGAGACATGGACTCTAAAAGCCGATGACAAGCGCTGACTGGCGGTATTTGAAACTAAGTCGCTCCGAAAGCTCACTTTTAATTATCCTTGACATAATTAAAATAGTTTGCGTTTCCATGATCATAATTGCGGAAATACCACTTGGTGCTGGAAACTAAACGTATAAAGATGTTGTCGTATCCCTCCCCCCCCGAAAAAAAAACCCCGTTTTCATTGTTTTGTACGTTGGAGGGTCTTAAACGTTCTCAGAAAAGGATTCCTATATTTCTAAATTTTAGTTTTCTTCATCGAAATAAAATTTATGACTTACACTTCATGAATGCCGCCATATTAGCCATTTAGCCTACAAATAAAATTGTCGTGTCGACCAAAGAGTAATATATAGAGGTATAGAGGTAACTCATAAGAGTGGGAACTGACGTTTTTGTCGACAAAAAAAAACACCATCTAGCGTTTGGCAGCACTTGGCATTTGTTTAGTGTAATACTAAGAACACAATGATTCTATCAGTGCAATTGGTAAAATCAGGGCAGTAATAAATGTTTGATCTCAGTTTTTGATAGAAAAAGGATTAGAGAGTTTGAAAAAAATGCTAAGCGTCGCCAAACATTAGATGGCATTGAGGTGTCTCACGTGATTTTTTTTGTTCTTTTTTAGACAATGCAAAATCTATGTATATATTTTGTTCTCTATATATAGAACAAAAATAGTATTTTGCGCTTTTTGTGAAAAGTTATTTATTGAAGGATTAACAAATAAAATGTTGCAAAATTATAGCGTATGGCTGAATCAAAGAAGTAATCATGGGGGAGGAGGGGTTGCTTTGGACCATTTCACCCCTGTCATCCTGATTTCTCGGGCATAGTCTTAAATTTAAGACCATACAAAATGTTTGTATATATTTTTGCTCTCTATATAGAGAGCAAAAATTAAGTTTTGACTTTTTATGGGAATGGTTTTTGATGGAGAATATCAATGATAAAATGCGCAAAAGGAAAAATAAGATTTTTCAGCTTATCATAGAAACATTAATTGCTGGAGGATTACAAAATTGCAAAAGTTTACAAAAATATAAATGACAGTTCATAGGTGAATCAGGAACGTGTAAGAGTCAAGGGGTGGCTTTCACCTACCTTGCCTTACAGAATATCTAAATTACCAGTACATCACCCTCCCTCCTTAACTTAGATAAACCTGAAAAATTTATTTAATCAGATTTTTGACTTTACGGCAAATAAAAACAAGAAAGTCCCTTTCTCGTTTAAGAAAGCTTGCTTTTGATTTTTTAATGCATAAAAGTTATATCTAGAAATATGAATGCAGTGATATTAACACTAAGTTTATTACAAGCTGAATAAGGACATACAACATAGAAGGCTACTTGATAACACGCACCTCAAGATAGACAATATAAGTATTGATCTTCTTCTCTTGGCCCTTTGTGTATTTTCTTTTTCCTTATGTGCATTTTCTTTTGTATTTCCTCCTTTTGCTGTAATTCCTTTGTGCACTGTTTTATTCGTCGTTCTAACCAGTTATTTTATTGACCAGCATTTCTTGTACTAAATGTGTTGACTGGCAATTGCCACTTCGGACTTTTTTTCCTCCTTTTTTTGGTGCGTCAACCAATGGCCACGCTGAGCAGCCAATGGCCACTTCGGACTTTTGTTGTTGCTTTTTCTGTTTTTATTGTAAATTTATATACTCGCGCGAGCGTGACGGTATCGAAGCTAATGAGCCTATTATATTCGTTTCTATTAATGGTAAAGGTAAGGTAAAAAATACGGCATTGGACTTTACACTCCCTACTGGCCGTGCTGATCTCCGTTTCTTGGCCCTTCAGCCAGGAAGTGCAATGGGGAGGCTGGGGCCCAACCATCCTGTGCTTTCGCACACCCTTCCTGTTTACCTTCCCCAGATTTCTCCAGGTACCCATTTAAAGCTGGGTGGACTCTGGCTGAGCTTACAGAGTCACGCCACTGACCCCCGTCCCAAACCAAATAATTTGGATACACTAGGATTCGAACCCTCGCCCTCTCCGACAAAGAATCTTATATCCAGAGCACCAATCCACTTGCCTAGGACGGCTTCTATCCATTCTATTAGGAATCTATTCACGAATAGAATTCATTCTATTAATGAATTGGAACTATAACATTTTTATTTAGCCTTAAACTTTATTTACTCAACACGCCTCCTCTTTCCTTTCCTTTCCTTCCCTTTTTTTCTTTATAGGGATTTGTTTTGATTTGTCAGCCCCTTCCCTCCCTGGAATCTTGAGATTTTTAGGATTTATTGGAGCATCTTATGTTCTCTCGCTCTCTTCCTCCATCTCTGTGTCTCTCTCCCTCTCCTTCCCGTCCTCTCTACCTCTCCTTCGGTCTCTATCTCTCTTCCTCCCCCTTATGCTCTCTGCCTTTCTCCCTCTCATTCTCTTCTCTCCCTTCTTTCTCTTATTCATGATAACATAAGCTATTGAAGCAAATCCAGATATCAGGGTGAATTTGGAGATATTTTCATTACTGAGCTACGATCGAATTAGGTGAAAATACCACTCGATGCCTTTTTTATGATCTTTCCGAATATACTACTACTACTATACTACTAACAGCTCACTGCAGCACAAAGCCGCCTGAGGCTAACACAGCTACCCACGCTCCTCCTCCATCCTAATCTATTCAAAGCCTCCCTTTTTACACCCGCCCAAGAAGTTCCCATGTTCTGTAAATCTTTCTTTATGACGTCCTACCACCCCAGACGACGACGACCTGCTTTCTGTTCAGCCCTAGACGGTTTGCCAAAAAGAACAATCTTCGGCAATCTATCATCCTTCATCCGCAGAACGTGCCCTAGCCATCTCAACCTTTCTTTCATTATAGCCCTAGAAAGCGGGATTGAAGCACACATTTTGTATAGCCTACTGTTTGAAATACGGCCTGTCAGCCGGGTACCCAAAACAATCCATAGGAAATTTCTCTGGAAAACATCTAGCAAATCTTAATCCGCTTTTTGGAACGCCAATGCTTCAGAACCATATTTGACCACTATCATAACTTTAGCTTCCAATATTCTAATCTTGGTTTGCACACTTATATGCCTAATAATCCAAACTTTTTTAGCTGTGAAAAAACACCCTGAGCCTTGCCTATTCTACTTTTAACATCTTCACGGGTCCCACCATTTTTACTTATAATACTACAAAGGTAAGTGAAGCTGTCCACCTGATAAATCTTTTCGTTACCCACGTCACCTTTTCATCTTCACTTATTCCTAACCTTAGTGACTTAGTCTTCTTAACATTAATTTTCAAACCAATTCTAGCACCCTGAACTTACAAAACCTCTAAAACTTCATTCATTTTGCTTACACTTTCATCTAGGATGCTTAAATCATCAGAATAATCCAAGTCCAGGTGACTTTTTCCTCCCCATTTGATTCCGTGGTCTCCCATTGCCTTTCCTGTGCTCCTTAAAACAAAGTCCATCAAAATAATCCATATAAAGGGGAATAGAACACAACCGTGCTTAACTCCTGTTTTAATACAAAACCAGCTGCTAACCTCATTTCCTACCTTAACCGCAGCAGTGTTATTCTCGTAGATAGCACTAATCACTTTAATGTATTTGTCTGGTATACCATACAAGGATAAAACCTTTACTAAATCTCTTCTATCAACAGAATTGAACGCTTGCTCATAATCTATGAAACTGAAAACTCAGGCACTTCTCAATTATTAGCCTAAGAGCGAAAATTTGGTCAACACATCCTCTACCTTTTCTAAGACCGCACTGTTCTTCTCTTAAAACTTTGTCTACGGTATCTCTCAGTCTAAAAAGTATCATATTACTAAGTAATCTACTACCTACAGAGACCAGACTAATGCTTCGATAATTGCCACACTCAGTTTTATCACCTTGCTTATAAAGTGGCTTAATTAAGGTTTTCCTTTTTCAAAAACCATATTCATAATCTTCAGTAACCTATTTCTAACCTCAGAGCCACCATATTTAAGAAACTTATTTACCACCCTATCAGCACCTGGAGCCTTATTATTTTTTGATCCTTTTAGTACTGTCACTAATTCTTCCTCACAAAATAATTCTTTCCTCACATCCAAGGTATCGCAAACTTTTCCAGTTCCCTCTATATCTTTTCCTGCAACTCTATCTCAGTTTAGAAAATTCTCAAAATGTTCGGCCCATCTCTCTTTAGGTTTTTCCTTATCGCTAATTGCTGCCCCAATCCTATCTTTAACTGGGCCAAGTCCGGATTGACTACTCTATCTCAATTCATTAACATGCCAGCACAATATTTACTATTATGTCGTCTAGCCGCATCTTCCAGGTCCTCGGCAATTTTATCCATGGCCTCCACCTCACACCTCCTTAGTTCATATTTTAATGCTTTCTTCACTTTCTTTCCATTCCTTTTGTTTTCATATGATGTATTAATCATATAGTTATTGTACAAGTCATTTCTCCTTTCTATTAAATATAAAGCTTTTTCACTAATATTCTTAGCTGCAGTCCTAGCTTTTTTCCCTAAGACACCTGCACAAACTTCACAAATAATTTTTCTAAAATTATTCCACCCATCTTCCACATTATCAAATTTCAAACTCTCAAGTTTAGTATTCAACTGCTCCTGGAAAGTTTCTCTCAAATTCTCATCCTGGAGTCTACCAACATCATAACTTCCCGGGAGGTAGTTACCCTTCCGATGTTTCAGCTTTAAAGTAACCCTTGACACTACTAGATGGTGATCTTTACTTTTAACATCAATAACGGCACTCCTATATACATTAGTATCTTGTATTGATCCTGCCGGTCTTCGGTTTACAATACCTTAATCAATAAGATTTGCTGTCTTACCATCACGTGAATACCATGTTAACTTATGAGCCATTTTATGACCAAACACCGTATTGGTTATAACTAGATTGTTATACCTACAAAATTGCAAAAGTCTGTATCCATTACTGTTTTCTTTTCCTACACCAAATTTACCTAAGCTAGGGTACCATCTATCCCTATTTCTACCGACCTGGGTGTTAAAATCTCACAGTAATAGCATCATATTTCTACCTGGGACACTGTCTATTTGCTCCTGTAACTGTAAGTAAAATTTATCTGAGTCACTAGTATCTCCGTCAGTCGGTTCTACAGGGGCGTATACTACTATAACTGATACCCTAAACTTTTTAGTCATAAAATGAGTAATTAGTATTTTATTATTAATACCATCCCAGCCTAAACAAGACTTAGCAGCTTCCTTATTCATCATATGATATGTTTTCCATGTATTTTCCGGAATCAATGCCTGAGGATTATATAATTAAAGCAAAATGGAATTATAATCAAATAGTAAGTTTTTTACCAATATTTTAACCCTTTTCTATAGCAAAAATTTTTATTTAATTATATTTATATAATTTTTAAGGGTCCATAAAGGGATTAAAGTTGAATTTAATAGTTGAATAAAGTTGAAATTCTACGTAATGCGGGACTTTTTTTTTGCCAAAGAAATAATGTCTGCTCTTCTTGAATAGGCCTACTAGTGACAAATTCCCCGTGTATTATTATTTTAAATTTTTTTTTAAGTTAATACATATATGTGTCTGGTGTATTTATTTTTAGAGCGCCGGAATTACTACTTGGTGCCAAAATATACGATGGAGGTGTGGATGTTTGGGCAGTTGGCTGTATCCTTGCCGAGCTTTTACTGAGGGTACCCTTTTTGCAAGGAGATTCGGATCTTGATCAACTCAACAAGATTTTTCAGTGTTTTGGAACACCAACTGATAAAACATGGCCGGTAATATCTATATTTACCTTATTATTTACCTTATTATCACCATGACAGGTAATATCTATATTTACCTTATTATCACCATGGCCAGTAATATCTATATTACAACTGATAAAACATGGCCGGTAATATGTCTATATTTATCTTATTATTTACCTTGTTATCACCATGGCCGGTAATATATATATTACAACTGATAAAACATGGCCGGTAATATAATTTTAAAATACTTAATATAGCATTTATATGCATACATACCGAACGTAATTTATATTAATCAGGGTTGCCACCACGGTCAGTTCCTAAAGTGCTAAAATTGCCCAAATTTGCGTGCTACACAGCGATGTTTGGGGCTACAGTCAAAAAATTTACTATAATAGTGCTAAAATAGCACTTTCTTGCTACTGGTGGCAACCTTGAGCACGTGCTATAGGTGGCAACCCTAACAATAAATTACATAATAATTCAATAAACGATAAATAGTAGCAACTAGAACTTCAGTACCAAAGCCCCGTTGAGTGTTGCCGCAACTGTGACCCATGGGTCACAGTTGCGAACCAGACGAGCAATATATTTATTGCTTTTATTGCCCCACAAATTTATTACCCCACGGGCAATAAATTTGTATACTCCCACATCAGGTTTGCAGATGAGTTGTGATTATTGTAGGTTATAATAATAATAATATATTGAAAACCCGTCGTATACAATAAATATACAATGACAGAGTATACAAAAATGCGAAAGGAGGAAACAAAAAGAAAACATACTAAAAAGTAACAACAAAAGCAACAACTTCTTGAATAGTATACAAAATAGTACGAAAAGAGGAAACAGAAAGATAATATACTCAAAAATTTACAACAGAAACAACTTCTTCGAAAATAGCAACAAGAACAACAACTTCTGAAAGAAAAAAAAAGAGAAACAAAAGGGAAAATTAAACAAGCAAACTTGCCCACTCGTGCTTTTTTTGCCGGTTTTGTTTTTTGCCGACTAATAAGTGTCTCAACAGTTAGATTTGTGTCTGCTAGGTTGTAGCGCCGAATCAGAAAACTATTTTTTGTCCAAGGTGGCAATTTTAGTAGGTACTTGGCAAAACGGAAAAATAAAGAGCGGATTTTAGACTTTTCACGGTTTGCCAATAATTTCCAGAAAGGGGTCACATATAATATATGCGACAGAGCGGTAGCGTTGTAAATAC
The DNA here is from genome assembly GCF_049724085.1 of Artemia sp. Qi Xiang Cuo. Taxonomy (NCBI): domain Eukaryota; kingdom Metazoa; phylum Arthropoda; class Branchiopoda; order Anostraca; family Artemiidae; genus Artemia; species Artemia sp. Qi Xiang Cuo. The sequence goes on from NC_142809.1 coordinate 11,653,341, forward strand.
TTGCCAGTAGTTTGTTCTTCACTAGGTTTCAGCTATAAGTGATGAAACTTACATAGTCTCTATTTATGTAATTGTAAAAATATTGATTTTATTTTAAATATTTTTTTAATTACAAAAGCACGTAGATGTGACAAATTCCTGATATTAATAACATAAGCTAGAAGAGTGTTATAGAAAAATGTAGTTTTTCGTAAAAAATTGATTTTATTTTTAAAATGATTTCTTTTTAATTACAAAAGGTTTTTAACCACATCAATTTAATTTAAAATGAGCCATTAAACAACTCTTTACGATGTTCCACTGCCAAGCTAACTAAGGAGGAAAAAAAGAAAGCAAACTAGATGCCGTATTTGTAGAATATCGTGGTTTCAGCCACTTTTCATGATTTTCAAGCCAATATATTTCCCTTGTTGTTCAAGCCAAGGGACGGTAAGTTTCCTACATAGGGGTTTCTGACAAGACGGTTCTAATAGTGTACTTCTTGTTTTGATCTGACTTTATATTTAGGAGTTATGGGTTGTTATATTTTTGGGTACACGTGATCGTCTGTTACTAGGCTGCTAGCTACCACTGCAACCCGGATTATTTGTAAGGTGAAAGTGTAATCAGAGAACTTCTGAAATAAGTTTTGTGCATGAAGTAAAATCGTCAAACTCTGTATCCTTATTGTTTTTATGTTTACCTGTATTAAGACCGTGTGCTATTTACTGTGGTTAATGAACATTTTCGAGACCGTTCGTTGTGTGAACTTTTATTTCTTAGTGTACTGCTCATTTTCGGGTATAAAAAAGTGCATGTCTTCTTGCTTACTTTTTGCGGCATTAAGCGTATAAAATATAGTAAACATTAAAATCGAAATTCTAAAAAAAAGTCAGAAGTTCTTTTTCGAAATCAGGATTTCTGGTATTAATTCCGAAAAATTTATGATAGATACGAAAATGGTAACATGAATATATCAGTATTCAAAGAAATTTGATTTCTAAAGAGTCAAACTTCGAAGGTAGGGCGTTTTATTTAAACAAAATGTAGAGAATTTGGTAACTCAAAACTTCAAAATTGAAAAAAAGTCTCAAGAGAATTCTATTTATGGAAAACAAATATAAGCTTCTGATCTTAGAAGATCAAGATCTCTCAACATGTGTAGGAAAAAAAATTCTACCTTGTCTAGAAAAAACGTTATCTCTAGGATGTCCAGGAAATCGATGGAAGTTGACAACTTATAAAGTTATTTTTTAGTCTACGATTCATTTTCGGATATAGAAAAGAACATTTCTTCCTGGTAACTTTTCGTTGGCAGTAAACTTCTAAAATATAATAAATAAATAAATTAGAAATTTTAGTGGCAAAAAATTAGAACTTCTTTTTCGAAACCAGAATTTCCGGTATTATTTCCCGAAATTTTTTTGAGAGATACGAAAATTTTGCCTAGGTTTAGAAGAGATGACTGAAGTTCTATCATTATTTAAAGTCAAATGATTTTCTAAAAGTTAAGCCTTGAAACTAGGGTATTTTATCTAATAAAATTTAAATAATTCACAATAAAAATTTCAAAATAGATAAATTCACTCAACAAATTTTATTATTGTAAAACCAGTCTCAGGCCCAGTTCTTAGAAGATCAAATTTCAAAGCCAAATTGTTTGATTTTGAGAATTTTTTATTTAACATCTTTAAATTTCTTTGGGGCACACAATTTATATAGGTTTCATTACATTTTTATTAAAATCTGTTAAAATTACCCTCTCTGAATTGAGAATATAAGAAATATAAGAATATAAAAAAGTTTGGCTTGTCGCCAAGTTTCAAAGCCGAACTGCTTGATTCTAGAAATTTTAAGATTTAATTTCTATAAATTACATTAAGGGGGCGCATTACTTAAAAATAATATTGGATTCCATATTAAAAATGTATCTGAAATTGTCCTTTATGGATTTAGAGTAAAAGAAGGATTTGGCTTATTGCCAAGTTTCAAATATCGATTGTTTGATGTAAGATTTTTTTTTTAACCTCTTTCAATGTCTTTAGGGACATACGCTGCTTGCAAGCTACATTAAATTTAGTTGAGGTTGTACTTTAAGGGGGCGTATTACTTAAAAATAATATTGGATTTCATATTAAAAATTTATCTGAAATTGTCCTTTATGGATTTAGAGTAAAAGAAGGATTTGGCTTATTGCCAAGTTTCAAATATCGATTGTTTGATGTAAGATTTTTTTTTAACCTCTTTCAATGTCTTTAGGGACATACGCTGCTTGCAAGCTACATTAAATTTAGTTGAGGTTGTACTTTAAGGGGGCGCATTACTTAAAAATAATATTGGATTACATATTAAATATTTATCTGAAATTGTCCTTTATGGATTTAGAGTAAAAGAAGGATTTGGCTTATTGCCAAGTTTCAAATATCGATTGTTTGATGTTAGATTTTTTTTTTAACCTCTTTCAATGTCTTTAGGGACATACGCTGCTTGCAAGCTACATTAAATTTACTGAGGTTGTACCAGTTCCCTTAGCCTCCATCTTCTCAGCCGCTCCTGATGATCAGCTATATATTTTGTCAAAGCTTCTTTCTGTGAATCCATCAAATAGGTGTACTGCTTTAGAAGCCCTAAAGCTGCCTTATTTCTCGTATGTATTGGTTTCTTTTGAATTTAAAGATAATCACTAGTGTTATTTTAAAACTATTTAACTTAACTTAACAAGGGTGGAAATTGGCGCTAGTATCGACAAAGATAATCACTAGTGAGGTATGGCGCTTAGCATCTCTTAGTATATTATTAATATATCGTATTATTAAAATTAGTGTAATTAACAAAATTAGTATAGCAATAAGTGTCTGATCTGTGTTTCAGAAAATAACACCATTATAAAGCTTGAATTAAAAACGAAACAAAAAACTTAAAACGAAAGTTATAAAATTTACCCTCTCTATAAAGTTAAAAAAGATTTGATAGGTTTTTTTGTTTAAGGCCAGGAGCAAACTGTATGGACAATTTATAAGAGTGGATACTGGCAACAGTGTCGACAAACAAAAATTACCTGTGCCATCTAGGATTTAGTGTCTCCTGCCGCTTTGGCAATGTAATAATAAGAAAAAATTAGAAGATGGAGGCTAAGTTCCCATAGCCTCCATCTTCTCAGCTGCTCCTGATGAACAAATCTACATTTTGTCAAAGCTTCTTTCTGTGAATCCATCAAATAGGTGTACTGCTTTAGAAGCCCTAAAGATGCCTTATTTCTCGTATGTATTGGTTTCTTTTGAATTTTATCGCGCTTAAGTTTTTCGTTTGAAAGATTCTACTGTCATACTTTTATTTTATATAATTTTATTCGCCATTTAAGTGTTACTTTTTTTATTTTCTATATTTCTTACGACCATTTTATTTTATATAATTATTTTATTATTGCTTATAATTCCTTATTGTGGTTGTATTCTAAGCAATGTATCTTAAGATCTTTAAAAACTATGTAGAAGACAGACCAATTATCAGAGGACTGTCATTTCAAATTATAAACTGTGATTTTTCCCGCGCCCCGTATTGCCAATCGGAGTATCAATCAACTGTTCTACCACAGGTGGGAAAAATAAACAGGAACCGAAAATGGAGGTTTTAAATTGAAAAAATATCCTTTTTTTTGGAAATGTATCGGCGTTTTAAGACCTAAGAGTCTGAAAAAAATCATTTTAAACTATAGATCCGCAGATACAAATACCTGTTAAAACTTAAACTGAAAACGAACAGAAATTAAACAAGCAATCATAGCCAAAAAAAAACATCCAACAAGTAATAATATTAATGAATAAATAAATCTTAAAGCTAGTAATGCTTAAATTGAATATGCAAATCAAGCTTAAAACAAAGAAAAATATTTTGTTATTGAAGCATAAATCAAACTCAAAACGAACAGAAATTAAATAAACAATCAATGCAAACAAATATGCAATAGATACTAATGTAAATTAATAAATAAATCTTAAAACGAGTGAAACATAAATTGAATATGCAAATCAAGCTTGAAACGAACAAAAAGCACTACAAACATGAGTTTCGGTATCGTCTCCTTCTCTCACTGTAAAAGTCTAAAACCTACTGCGTCATTGGCGCTTTACTGAAAACTACATGTGTCTTGAATAGTCTTGGAAAGTATAAACAAAATCAAATTGAATATTTGATATATAATGGTATTAATTGTTGATAGACCCATCAGTTCAAAATTTTATTTCACCGTAATTTTGTTTTCATTTTCAATGCTGTAAGGACTGGAGAAGAAAATATTTGTAATATAATTCGTTTTCAGTGAAGCACCAATGACATTAAGAAAGGGGGCAGTATCCAAACTCTTGTTTGTAGTGAAAATATATTCTTCTTGAACAATCTTAGAAAAAACTAATAAATGAAACTGAATATTTGATGTATAATGATTATTAATTGCTGAAAGCTCATCAGTTTAAAATTTTACTGTAATTTAAATGTTTATTTTCAATATTAAGTACAGAAGAAAGTATTTGTAATATAATTCGTATTCAGTTTCAGTTTGAATACAAGGATAACTAGAACTTTCAATTTAAAATCAAATGAACCCCTTATGAAGTTTGTACGACCTCTCCTTACATAAAAACCTTATATGCCCTGGGCAATAATTTAAAACACTTCCCCCGGGCTCTGGAGGTTTGTGTCAACTTTGGAGTTTTTATTATCTGATGTTTGAGCTATTTTTAACAAAATGGCTATCTCAACATTTTATCGGATGAGTTTGGAGAAAAAACAGCGTGGGGGGGGGGGACTAATTGCCTTTTGATCTCTTTTGACTCTTTAAAAATGAGCTAGAACTTTCAATTTTCAATCAAATGAGCCCTCTCTGAAGTTTATACGAGTATCCCTTCTATACGGACCATATATGCTCCTAAAGCATAACTTACAACGCCTTTCCCCGGGCCCTGAGGGGTTGTGTCGACCGAGGAGTCTTAATATCTGATGTTTAAACAATTTTTAGCAGAATGGTCATCTCAAAATTTTTATCGGATGGGTTTGGGGAAAAAAGGCGTGGGGCGAGGGGCTAGTTGACTCGCTATATCTTTTGACTCTGATAAAGTAAACTAGAACTTTTAATTTCCAATCAAATGAGCCCTCCCTGAGGTTTATGCACATATCCCTTCCATAAGAACCATATTTTCTCCCAGGGCATAACTTACAACGCCTACCCGTGGGCCCTGTGGGGTTGTGACGAAACCGGGTTTTTCATTATCTGACCTTTGAACTAGTTTTAACAAAAAGGTCATCTAAAAAATTTATCGGATGGGTTTAGGGAAAAAAGGCGTGCAGGGGAGAGGGGCTAGTTTCCCTCCGATCACTTTTGACTCTTAAAAAGTGAACTTTAACTTTCAATTTACGAGCATCCCTTCCATAAGAACCATATATACCCCCAGGGCACAACTTATAACGCCTGCCCCCGGGCCATGGGGGGTTGTGTCAACACCAGAGTTTTGTTATCTGACCTTTTAACTATTTTTTAAAAAAATAGCTATCTCAAAATTTTCATCTAATACATTTGGAGAAAATGGCGGGGGGGGGGGGGCTAGTTACCCTCCGATCTTTTTTGACTCTCAAAAAATGAGCAAGAACTTTCACTTTGCAAACAAATGAGCCCTCTCTGAAGTTTATACGAGCATTCTTTCCATAAGAACCACATATGCCCCAAGATCATAACTTTCAACACCTGCCCCCAGGCCCTGGGGGCTGTGTTGACACTGGACATTTTCTTATCTGACTTGAACTATTTTTAACAAATTTCTATCTCAAAATTTTTATTTGATGCATTTGGGAAAAAAGGGCGGGAGGGGGGCTAGCTACCCTCCGATCACTTTTGACTGTCAAAAAGTGAGCAAGAACTTTCACTTTCCAAACAAATTAGCCCTCTCTGAAGTATATACGAGCATCCCTTCCATAAGGATCACATATGCCCCAGGCCATAACTTACAACGCCTGTCTCCGGGCCCTGGGAGCTGTGTCGACACCGGAGTTTTTGTTATCTGACTTGAACTATTTTTTATAAAAATTTCTATCTCAAAATTTTTATTTGATGCATTTGGGAAAAAAGGGCGGGGAGGGGCTAGCTGCCCTCCGATCACTTTTAACTCTTAAAAAGTGAACTAGAAATTTTAATTTCCAATCAAATGAGCCCTCTCTGAAGTTTATACGAGCATCCCTTCTATAAGAACCAGATTTGCCCCCAGGGCATAACTTACAACACCTGCCCCTGGGCTCTGGAGGGTTGTATCGACCCCGGCGCTTTTGTTATATGATCTTTGAACTATTTTTAACAAAATGTCTATCTCAAAATTTTTTTGTGATGCATTTGGGGAAAAGAGGGCGTGGTAGGTTAGTTGCCCTCAGATTTCTTCTGACTCTGCAAAGAGAACTAGGACTTTTAATTTTTAATCAAATGAGCCCTCTCTGAAGTTTATATGAGCATCCCTTCTATAAGAACCATATTTGCCCCCAGGGCATAAATTACAACGCCTGCCCCCGGGCCCGGGGGTTGTGTAGATCCCGAAGTTTTTATTATAAGATCTTTGAACTATTTTTAACAAAATGGCTTCCTTAAAATTTTTATCTGATGTATTTGGGGAAAAAAGGGCGTGAGAAGGGGGGGGTAGCTGCCCTTTGATCACTTTTGACTGCTAAAAAGTGAACTAGAACTTTCAATTTCCAATCAAATGAGCCTTCTCTGAAGTTTATACGCGTATCCCTTCCATAAGAACCTTATGTGCCCCTAGGGTATAACTTACAACGCCTGCCCCTTGGCCCTAGGGGGTTGTGTCGACATCAAGGTTTTGTTATTTGACCTTTGAACTATTTTTAACAAAATGGTTATCTCAAAAGTTTTATCTGATGCTTTTGGGGAAAAAGGGCGTTAAGGAACTAGTTGCCCTCCAATCTCTTGACGCTGAAAAAGTGAACTAGAACTTTTGATTTCCAATTAAATGAGCCCTATCTGAAGTTTATACGAGCCTCCCTTCTATAAAGATCATATTTGCCCCCAGGGCATAACTTACAACACCTGCCTCCCGCCCCTCGGGGGTTGTGTCCGCCCCGAAGTTTTTGTTATATGATCTTTGAACTATTTCTATCAAAATGTCTATCTCAAAATTTTTATCTAATGCCTTTGGGGAAAAGAGGGCGTGGGGGGGGGGGTTTGCCCTTCGATCTCTTAAGAACCATATTTGCCTTAGGGCATAACTTAAAACGCCTACCCCTCGGCCCTGGGGGTTGTGTTGACCCCGGAGTTTTTGTTAAATGATCTTTCAACTATTTTTAACAAAATGGCTACCTCAAAATTTTTGTCTGATGTATTTGGGGAAAAGGGGTGTGGGGGGCTAGCTGCCCTTTGATCACTTTTGACTTTGAAAAAGTGAATTAGAACATTTACTTTTCAAACAATTGAGCCCTCTCTGAAGTTCATACGAAAATCCCTTCTATAAGAAACATATTTATTCCCAGGGTATAACTCACAACTTATACTCCAGGCCCTGGGGGGTTGTTTCGACATCGGAGTTTTGTTATCTGACCTTTGAACTATATTTAACAAAATGGCTATCTCAAAATTTTTATCTGATTTTTTGGGAAAATAGCGTGGAGGGGGGGTCTAGTTGCCCTCCGATCTCTTTTGACTCTGGAAAAGTGAACTAGAACTTTAGTTTACGATCAAACGAGCCCTCTCTGAAGTTTATACGAGCATCCCTTCTATAAGAACCATATTTTCCCCCAGGGCATAACTTACAACGCCTGTCCCCGAGCCCTGGGTGGTTGTGTTGACATCGGAATTTTGTTATCTGACCTTTGAACTATTTCCAACAAAAGTCTATCTTAAAATTTTAATCTGATGCATTTGGGGAAAAGAGGGTGTGGGGGGAGGGAGTTGGTTGCCCTCCGATCTCTTTTAACTCTGAAAAAGTGAACTAGAACTTTTAATTTCCAATCAACTGAGTCGTCTCTGAAGTTTATACGAGTATCTCTTCGAAAGAACCATAGTTGCCCCTCAGGACATAACTTAGAACGCCTGCCCCTAGACCTTTAGGGTTTTTTTTAACCCTGAAGTTTTTGTAGTTTATGATCTTTGAACTATTTATAACAAAGTGACTACCTCAAAATTTTTATCTGATGTATTTGGGGAAAAGGGCGTGGGAGGGGGAGGTTAGCTGCCCTTCGATCGCTTTTGACTCTTAAAAAGTGAACTAGAACTTTCAATTTCCAATCAAATGAACCCTATCTGAAGTTTTGGGGCCCTCTCTGATGAGCATCCCTTCTATAAGAGCATCCTTCTATAAGAACCATAGCATCCCTTCTATAAGAACCCTTCTATAAGAACCATCGAGCATCCCTTCTATAAGAACCATATATGCCCCCAGGGCATAACTTACAACTTATGCCCCGGGCCACATGGGTGGTTGTTTCAACATCGGAGTTTTGTTATCTGACCTTTGAACTATTTTTAACAAAATGGCTATCTGAAAAATTTATCTGTCTTTTGGGGGAAAAAGGCGAGGGGGGGGGCTAATTGTCCTCCAATCTCTTTTGACTGAAATAGTGAACTAGAACTTTCAAGTTCCAATCAAGTGAGCTTTATCTGAAGTTTATACGAGCATCCCTTCTATAAGAACCATATTTTCCCACAGGGCATAACTTACAACGCCTGCCCCGGGCCCTGGGCGGTTGTGTTGACATCGGAGTTTTGTTATCTGGCCTTTGAACTATTTTTAACAAAATAGCTATCTCAAAATTTTTATCTGATTTTTTGGGAAAATAGGGTGAGGGGGGGGGCTAGTTGCCCTCCGATCTCTTTTGACTAAGGAAAAGTGAACTAGAACTTTCAATTTCCAATCAAATGAGCTTTATCTGAAGTTTATACGAGCATCCCTTCTATAAGAACCATATTTTCCCCGAGGGCATAACTTACAACGCCTGTCCCCGAGCCCTGGGCGGTTGTGTTGACATCGGAATTTTGTTATCTGACCTTTGAGCTATTTTCAACAAAATGTCTATCTCAAAATTTTCATCCGATGCATTTGACGAAAAGTGGGTATGAGGGGGTGGGGGTTAGTTGCCCTCCGATCTCTTTTAACTCTGAAAAAGTGAACTAGAACTTTTAATTTCCAATCAACTGAGTCGTCTCTGAAGTTTATACGAGTATCTCTTCGAAAGAACTATATTTGCTCCCAGGGCATAACTTACAACGCCTGCCCCTAGACCCTGAAGGTTTGTGTCGACCCCGGAGTTTTTGTTATATGATCTTTGAACTATTTTTAACAAAATGGCTACCTCAAAATTTTATGTGATGTATTTGGGGAAAAAGGGCATGGGAGGGCTATATGCTTTTCGATCACTTTTAACTCTTAAAAAGTGAACTAGAACTTTCAATTTCCAATCAAATGAGCCCTATAGGAAGTTTATACGAGCATCCTTTCTATAAGAACCATATATGCCCCTAGGGCATAACTTACAACCCCTGCCCCGGGGTGGTTGTGTCGACGTCGGAATTTTGTCATCTGACCTTTGAACTATTTTTAACAAAATAGCTCTCTCAAAATTTTAATCTGATGCATCTGGGGAAACAAAGGCGGGGGGGGGGGTTAGTTGCCCTCCTATCTCTTTTGACTCTGAAAAAATAAACTAGAACTTTTAACTTCCAATCAAATGAGCCCTATCTGAAGTTTATACGAGCATCCCTTCTATAAGAACCATATTTGCCCACAGGGCATAACTTACAACGCCCGCTCCTGGGCCCTGGGGGGGTTGTTTCGACCCAGGAGTTTTTTTTCTATATGATGTTTGAACTATTTTTAACAAAATCGCTACGTCAAAGTTTTTATCGGATGTATTAGGGAAAAAAGGGCGTGGGGGGGCTAGTTGCCCTCTGATCACTTTCGACTCTTTAAAAGTGCGCTAGAAATCTCAATTTCCAATCGAATGAGCCCCTTTTGAAGTTTATACGACGACCCCTTCCATATGAAGTGCCTCTGGGAAAAAATAAATAAATAATAAAACATAGGATCGTATGGCCTTTACTACAGGCAACGCTATAGGGTTTGCCCTGATTTTCACACTTCTGAGGTAATTGCCATAAACCATTTTCTAATAGGTTAGGAGGGTCGAAGTTTAATGGTATATACACAAAAAATTCTCATATTTATTTACATATTTGTATACATAAATTTGCATATACATAATTAATATATATATATATATATATATATATATATATATATATATATATATATATATATATATATATATATATATATATATATATATATATATATATATATATATATATATATATATATATATATATATATATATATATATATAGACAAATAAATAGTGATATGCATAAATACACATATATGATAAATTTATATCATGTTTAAAAAATATATATAAAAAACTTCATTTTATAAAGGAGAAGGAGAATTCATAAATAAATTTTCAGAAGACATGTAGGATTATTTTAAGGGTTCTAGGTGTTTACCCCCCCCCCCGATGATTAACCCCCTCCCCCCGGAAAATACCCCCCCTCCCTATGATTAACCCCCTCCCCCCGGAAAATACCCCCGGGGGTTTAATGGTTGTCTGAAGTTTATACAAGCATCCCTTCTATAAGAACCATATTTGCCCCCAGGCATAACTTACAACGCCCGCCCCTGGGCCCTGGGCGGTTGTTTCGGCCCCGGAGTTTTTTCTATATGATGGTAAAGTATTTGGACAGTTTGAAGTCAGAAAACAATTCTTTCTAGGTATATGGCCACTAAAAAATTACAGAAGAATAGAGAGGTATCTGGAAATTTTGTTAACTAAAAAAAAAAAAAAGAAAGAAAATCCCAGTATAAAGTAAATGTTATGTTTCATTTAAGTGTTTTTTCCAAGTGTTAATTTTTTTTTTCACTGACCTAGGTTAATATAGTGTTTCATTTAAGTGTTTTATGATGGTCGCTGATCAAAGTTAATGTTATTTGTGCCTTTCATTTATGTTATTTTACTGTGTTTATGGCCGTTATTTGGCTTTGGCATGCAGACCCGCTATACTTTATCCCCCTCCTAATGTGCAAACCTATAGCCCAAATTTATTTCGAAAGTAACGAAGAAACTAACGAAAAAACCGGTCTGTTCTCGAATTTTACGCAGCGTAAACTTGAGTTAGTGACGCATAATACACAAGTACCAAAATTCCACCCCCTACTGAAATAAAAAAATAAAATAAAATTCTCAAATTTGGAAAGCCTTATTTTCCACGGGGGGGGGGGTATTTTTCACGAAGGGGGGGTAAACGCCGGCCACCTGTTTTAAGACAGGATAAAGATCCTCCAGAGCCGTTGACTGTGCACGTGGCATCGGATCTACGTTTCAGTTACTGGCTCTTTTTCCAGGGACAGCTAGCAAGATTGTCGCCCAGCCTGGTGGTGCTGGGAAGCGAGCCACAGGTCCAGCATTGCAAAGTGGAGCATCAATTTACTCAGCTGCCACAGGGTGTTTATTGGAAAACCATTCATGTATATATATATATATATATATATATATATATATATATATATATATATATATATATATATATATATATGTATATGTATATATGTATTTAAAATCTTTTTTGTGGAGTTCAAATGTGTAGCCTTTCATTGGGACTACTTTTTAAAATTAGGCCCTCCCCCCCCCTTCCTGCAAATACATCCATTTCATACACATACCCATTCAGCTTTTTTGTTTAGGAGTTATTCAGTTTTAGGTACAATTTTGGGTTAACTTGGAAGGAATAAAAATAGATTTTTCTTTGGGTTCCTGAATTAAAATGGTTGTAAACGAATTGCTTAGCAAGGTTCTTAGGAATTGTTTAAAAAATTATAAATAGTGAATAAAGCTATATTTTTTAAACTTTTTTCTTTTCTTTTTTTACTTATAAGGCAAAACAATAAATGGTATTGCCGCTCCGTCAATCCCCCCCCCCCCAGAAAAAGGCAAGATTTTAATTTATTGTTTACTGAAAATGAAATACACTTCACCGAGTTTTTGTTTTTTTGTTATAACATATAAAAAAAGGTTAAAATAATGGTCAAACTGCCGCGAAAAAATCTGTCCTCAATGAATATACTGCTATCGAAAGCATTAACGTACTGATTAAGATCAGTATTGATATGTGTATTGAGGGAGGAAGGATGCAACACCGCTCTTAATTGTGGTAATTTTCGGTAATTTTAGGTTTGATTTTATTATTGGGTGCAATATCTGTTAATTTTAGGTTTCATTTCTTGATGCATAGTATTTTTTTTTCCTTTTGACTTCGTATATAAGTGAATTATGCTGTGGGAGAAATACTTTGGTTTTTTCTTGGTTCTCTTTTACTTCTTGGAAAAAAAATATTTACTAAAAACGAAATGTATATTTAAGAGTTTTTTCTTCTCTATTGTAAAACGTCAAATTACTAAATCACGTCAAATTAAAAAAGGTCAAATTACTGCTCAAATTGCAACGAACGAATTACGGAATCAGTATATCAATCTGAATCAGTATGAATTTCTGAATCAGTAAATTAGTTGTTTTAATGCGGGGGAGCAACGGCATTTTTTTTTTTACAATATTTTCTTTTCTTTTCTTCTTTTCAAGTTCGACTTCATAGTTAGATGTCCGTCTTATGAATTAGTTGTGTCGCGGGGACAACACTTTATCAACTGTTGGTAATATGATTTTTTTTTCTGTAGAACTACAATTTAGAATTGCTCGAAGCCAGGAACTAATAGATCATAATGTATTCTAGAAATCCTGTTATTTATGGCTACACTACAGAATTTCAAGAAATAATGCGATTTTTTACGTTAGTCAATAATTTAAACAAGAGCCAGATACCTTCACTTCAAGTTTGTCAACAAAATGATGATATGCAAGTCGTGCCAAATTAAGTGAATTCAATTCATATAAAAACATCCTAAAGTACTTACTTTTCTACCTTAAAGACATTCTAAGGTTCTTTGTGTTTCTGCTCTACAAAAATCATTTTTCAAAATTCTACAAATATGGGGACATTCCACGAGTCGGTTTATCAACAGACTGATAAGAGAGAGAGTGGAAATGAGAGAGAGAGAGGGTGTGCAAAAAAGAAAGAGGAAAAGAGAGAGGGAAAAGACGTAGAAAGGGTGAGAAAAGAGACATATCTGTCAATATACTTCACTTAGAAAGCGACCAAAATTACTAGCCAAATAAGACATTTGCTATCTTTAGTGGGTAAATTAGATGGTAGATTTAAATCTTCATTACCAGAACTAAATTTTTTTCATAGGAACCAGCCGGCTCCGACTCCTGGGGATCAACTGCCTTTACCAGGAAGTATTGCTGCTAAGAAAGATGAAGAGAGGGTTTCAACAAAAAGAAAGCTGGTTGACGCCTCTGACGGTTAGAGACTTTACATGTCATGAGCTCCTTTAAATCTCATTTAGAGACCTGAATTTTTAGCAATTATTGTTTATACATTTGGCTTTATCATACTTTTTAAGACTTTGGTATAGTATTAATAGAAGTATTTCGTATTTGTAGACTAATTTTTTGATTTAAAGTAACTTTAAATGCTTAATTAGGTAGCCTGCTCTATTTTGAAAAGGAAAGTTGTTTAATGATTCTTTGTAAAAATCAGGGACGTGCAGTTCAAGACCGTATTCAGGATTTTTCTGGGGGGGGGGGGGGTCAATAAAAGCCGTACAAAACGCATCAGAAATTAGTTTTTATGCATTTTTGTTACTTTTTTGCAAGTAGGGCAAACCCTTTTGTTGGGGGGGGGGGGTGTTTAAACTCTGTAAGACATCCCCCTGGAAAGGGTCTTGGTATATATATATATATATATATATATATATATATATATATATATATATATATATATATATATATATATATATATATATATATATATATATATATATATGATTGTTGAGTTTCCAACGCAACAAATTTGCAATTGCAGTTACTATAAATGATGATTCTTTGGAACCAACACCTGAACTAACGTGTCAAAAATGAAAATAAAGAGCAAAGACACAGGCAGTTAGAATATATGCGAAAACGACAATTAGAGCGTGTTAAAAATGAAAATGAAGAGCAAAGAAACACGTAGTTAGAAGACATACGACAACGAAAAAGTGAGGGAGTCAAAAACTGAAGAGCAGCGAGTCAATGAAAATCAACCTGGACAGCGAGAATCAAAACGTGTCAAAATTAGAAATGATAGCAATGATGATTGGGTTTGGGATTTTGACATGGATAAGGTCATCAATGCCTACCATACCTTTGTTTAAAAAAAAACAAAGGTTCGGTGATATGTATTTCATAATGACGAAAGATAAGCCGAGGTGTAACGAAGCAAACAAATGGATAATGATAGTGATGATGATTGAGTTTTGGATTTTGGCATGGATAAGGTCATCAGTGCCTACCATACCTTTGAAAATCAAAAATATGGACTAGATAAATCGCTGGAAGAAAAATAAGTTCTTCTCCCACCGCCCGAACAATTAAAACAAAGGTTTGGAGATATGTCTTTCATAATGACAAAAGACAAGCCAAGGCAAAAGAAGAAGTTTTGTCCCACCACCTGAACAATGAAAAGAAACAAAGGTTCGGCGATATGTCTTTTATAATGACAAAAGACAAGACAAGGCAAAAGAAGAAGTTTTTGCCCCATCACCTGAACAATTAAAAAAAAAGGTGGTCGTCATTGCCTTCGTTACCTTTCAAAATCGAAAATTTGGACAAAATAAACTATTGGAAGGAAGATAAGTTTTGCCGCACCATCTTAAAAACTGAAACAAAAAATAGTTTGGCGATATGTGTTTCATAATGACAAAAGACAAGCCGAGGCGGAAGTTAAAAACCCAATAAAAAAAATTTAATTATACAAAGAAACCACTTCTAATTTAAGGTCCATTTTGACGTCATGATATAAAGAAGCTTTGTACCTGAGAGGTGCCTCAAAGGTATATTCAGGATTTTTTTGGGAGGGGGGGAGTATTTTGTTCGAGATGGGGGTTTACAAAAGTAAAACTTTAAAAAAATGCATCAAACAATTTTTTATATGCATTTTTGTTACTTTTTTAGGAGCTGAGCATTTTTTTTTGGAGGGGGGGGGAGGATAAAATCCGGTAATTCCCCCTGGATACGGCCCTGAACCTCCTATACAATAAATTCTTTGTCTATTGCTAGCATTGGTTGTATTAACTGTAGACAAGATCAGAGCCACTAACGGATGAAATTGTACATCTTCATATGTACAATTGTTATCTTCATATGAGGGATTAGAAAATGAAGTTTAATTAGTTCAGGACATAGAATTGCACCGGATTTCCTGATGGTAGAACATGTTTGAATTATATTTTTTTTTGAACAGCACTAAGCCTCTTGAATCCAAGACAAAAACGCACGTCCCTCCTTCGCCCTGTTTCATAATCGTCATCCGCAATTGCAAATATTTAGAATACACGCAGCAAATAATGAGAAGCGAAGTCATTTTCTTCAAAGTAAAAACAATTTAAAACGTTACACATAAAATTTGTCTTTTATAGTTTAGGATGGTGATGGTGTATAATTATAATAGTGATAATTATGGTGTAATAGTGATGAATAATTATAAGTGATGATGGTGAAGGAAAGAGAGATTAATGAAAATTAATCCGCATGGCACCATTTTGGTCAATGACGGTGGAATTTCTATTACATTCACAACGGAAAGTTAAAAATTCAGTCAAACGTGTTCCTTTTTACTATGATTTACTAAGACTATGATTATTCAAACCTTACAAGACATAAAAAGATTAAAAAACTATATACAAAGAAAAAACGAATGGACACATCCAATTAATTGAATCTATATTAAAAACTAAAGAAAAATTAATTGAGGTTTAGACTAGTTGCATCAACTCACATCATTTAGTCCCATGTACATGATAGCAGAATGAACGAGTATCGGGGCAGTCCATAATGTTGAAGCATTAAAACCATAGGATTGCCGAAAAACAGCATGCCGAATTAAACATATTAAAACATACCGAAAAAAAGGAAAATAAACCTTAGGGTTTGTGTTCTCTATGAAACATACAATTTTGCAACAAGCCTACAGCTGTGACTTGCAACGGAAGTACTAGATACTTATATAATTGTATACACTAGTTTCAGGTTCAAGACTTCACCGGGCCAGAATTATGAAATTAGAGAATGATCTAAACTTGCTTAAAAACGAGCAACATTTTTCGAAGAAATTTTGAACTTTATCGAGTTTCAACAACAACTAAATGTAAATTGAAATATTGACAACAAAATACGAAGCAATAGACGGCACCCATGTAAAAAACGTCTTGGGCTTGACTCAACAGCAATATCTAACTGTGGAAATAATCCTTGTATTATTTTGTTTTCAGCAATATGTAAGAGGCCCCTTATATTATCGCTGTTGCGCCTAAATGCTGCATCTGAAAATTTCCAACTTCTGAATTAATTGCAAGAAAAAAACAAAAAAAGCTATGGTCAAAGTGGTGACCAACAGGGCAATACAGATTCGATCACACTTTTATCTTCTTTATATGTATTGCCAAGCTTAGAGTAGCTGAGAGAGTCCTTTGAGAGTAGCTTAGCAAACGTTTTTATTTTATTATCTGAGATGCGTCGAAATTTTAAATAGAACATTTACCCTTGACAACGATGAAAATATCGCGACATGAGAGCAAAATTACCCTATTCCGTAAAAATCAAAGTTTCAGAGATTTTCTACCAATTAGCATAAATTTGTTTTCGTTCTTTCCACTATGTGGTGACTCTTTACTACCCTGTATTGTTGAGATACAGAAATTCAGTTTTATTCTAATCAATACGTCATAACGTTTCTTGAGAGCAAAATTATCCCACAAACGAAATTATCCTATCCTTCTTATATTTTTTCACTATCATAAACAGCTAAAGGGAAAAATTAATCACAATTAAATAACTGAACTACGGAGCTCTTGAAAGAAGCGCTCAAAATCTTTAACCGTACTTTTCTCTAAATGATTTTTTTAGCAGTAGGACAATTTCGCACATTGCTTAAAACGCATATTTAGACCATAAGATATATATTATCATCTTGATCCAGCTTATCTCTTTGAAAATGTTCGTTTTAGGTTCAAAAATAGCATTTGCAAATTTCCAGAATATTTAAATTTCTTTTGCATGCCCATGCATTTCTCCCAATTTACCCTAATAATTATTTAATAGTAACACCAATATTTTCCTGTCTGAATCACCAGGTCTTATCGAGTTGCTAAAACCATTGACTTCGTCTGTGGAAATTTTTTTTTCATCTACGTAGTCCACTCTCCCAATAATTTACCTGAAACAATTTTGTTGTATGGAGCACTCGAAAGAAGCGTTCAAAATCTTTTGCCACGATTTAATCTGAGTGATTTTTTAGCAGTAGGGCAATTTCGCACTAAAGTCTCGACCTGACCCTGAACAATCACTTAAACTCATGCTTGTTAATTAAACGAAACACACTCAAGAAGTGAAGTTAGGTTAATCCTAATAAAATATAACCTTCATATAACCTTTGGTTTATATAATATTATAATTTTGGCTATATATTTGTACATTAGGGGGGAGGGGAAGTATTTGGACAGCGCACCTACCCCCCCCCCCAATGTGCAAATATATAGCCCAAATTATACAAATCCAGTGCATTCAATGCATCACTTGTCTTTGTGGCTATGAAACCGGATTTCTGAGATCTAACCTAAGCGTAATTCTTAAGTGTGTTCGTTTAAATAAGTGTGTATTTAACACCCTTAAAAAGTGTGTTTTAGACCATAAGATTTAACACCCTTAAAAAGTGTGTTTTTAGGCCATAAGATTTAACACCCTTAAAAAGTGTGTTTTTAGGCCATAAGATTTAACACCCTTAAAAAGTGTGTTTTTAGGCCATAAGATTTAACACCCTTAAAAAGTGTGTTTTTGGGCCATAAGATTTAACACCCTTAAAAAGTGTGTTTTTAGGCCATAAGATTTAAAACCCTTAAAAAGTGTGTTTTTAGGCCATAAGATTTAACACCCTTAAAAAGTGTGTTTTTAGGCCATAAGATTTAACACCCTTAAAAAGTATGTTTTTAGGCCATAAGATTTAAATTTGTCATCTTGATCCAGTGTATCTCTTTGAAAATTTTTGTTTAGGAAAAAAAAAACAGAATTTGCAAATTTTTCAGAGTATTCAAATTTCTTTTCCATGCAGTTAGTTTTGGCACTACAAATATTTTGCCTCCTGGAGTACCAAGGCAATACTTTCGAGTTGTTTAAATAATTACCATCGTCTGAGCAAAATGTCTTTTTAATTTCTCATCTACTAAGTCGACCCTCCCTAATAGAACAGAACGCTAGGAGAGAAGAGAACATCAGAATAGGATTTATTCGTTAAATGATTACAATTTTCTTTTCTTTTTCAGGTAATATTGCAAAACGACTACAATTCTGAGTGAAACTCTAACTGTGATTCATTCCTTTTTTATAAACATTTCTCATTAAAATTATTGTTTACAGTCACCAAAATCACAAAAATCACAAACTTATCGACGATACCACATCTGAATAGTTTTCATGCGTTTAATCTTCTTTTGAAGTTGGAGAATACCGTAAAGCAATGCTTCTGCAGTGGGAGGGCAACCTGGGACGTAGATATCCACTGGGATTAATCTGTCACAACCACGAACAACAGAGTATGAATAATGGTAATAGCCACCACCATTGGCACAAGAGCCCATTGAAATAACCCAACGCGGCTCAGGCATCTGAAAGAGACAGTTTATCATATTTAATATGTTCTTTTTTTATAATATATTACATTTTATTTATTTTCTTAAATTGATTGATGATTGATGATTATAATTTATCATTTCTCAACAATTTACTATAATTTAATATAATTTTATTACATTATGTGATATTATATTTTAGTATAATTTCATTTTTTTTATATTTTGTATTTTATTATATTGTGTTTTATAGATTAATTGTTTTGTTATACTTTTGTGAATCCAAACGTTGGCTCAATCGAGTTTAAAGAGACAGTTTGTCAAGCCCATATTCTGGCCAAAAGAATCTCTAAACCGTAAGTGTTAGATCGTATAAGCCGTCCTAGCCGAGTGGATTGGTGCACTGGATTTAGGTTTCTTTGTCCGAGAGGGCGATGGTTCGAATCCTAGTGTATCCAGTTATATGGTTTGGGATAAGGGTCACTGGCGTGACACTATAAGCTCAGCTAGAGTCACCTCGAGAAATCTGGGGAAGGTAAACAGGAAGGGTGCGAAAGAACAGGATGGTTGGTCCCCAATCCCTCATTGCACTTCCTGGCTGAAGGGCTAAGAAAGGGAGATCACCGTCGGTAGGGACTGTAAAGTCCAATGCCGTATTCTTTGCCTTTTTTATGGGGATAAAAAAAGGCCACGCGGCCAAGACTCCAGAGGTACATTAATCTTAATGTATGTAGGGAGGTCCTTTGGACGGAAATTGAAGGTGAAGACCCTTTTCCCTCTGTGGAGGGGTAATATGTGTTAAAAAGTAGCTAACTGAGCAGCTTTTATTACCTTCGAGGTTACTATTTCTACTTCTAAATTGTAATCTAGTTTATGTAGGAAGGAGGGGGGGGGAGGGTAATTTTGAGCCCCCTCACCCCTTAAAGCAGTACTCTTTAGTTGTTTTTTTTTTGTTTTTCTTTTTAACAAAAGCCACAGCTTTGAAACTAAAGCCATCAAGTTTCAAATTTGGATAACTACACACTCGGAGTTTGAGTATGGTCTCAAGCATTTTAGGAGTAAATAGTGCGAATGGAAATTGGAGTGGCTAGTGCCCTTTTTAATAGTCGAAAGTGATTTGAGGGCGACTAGCCCCCCCCCCACGCCCATCATTCCCCCAAACATACCCAATCAAAATTTTGAGATAGCAATTTTGTTGAAAGTAGTTGATTTCCAGATAGAAAATATGTCTTGAGGTCACTCCCCCACAACCCTCAGGGCAAGGGTTTTAAGTTATGCCCTGGGGGGCATTGTCGGCACAATGTATTATTTATTATTTTTTTCCTTTAGACCTGGGCACTTCGTATCGAAGAAGTTGTCGTAGAAACTTCGAAAAGGGTTAATTCAATTGGAAATTGGAGTGACTTGCGCCCTTTTTAATAGTCGAAAGTGATTGGAAGGCAACTACCACCCCTTACATGCCCACCATTTCCCGAAACACATCCAATCAAAATTTTGAGAGAGCCATTTTATTCAGCGTAGTTGATTTCCGGATAGAAAGTATGTTTTTGAGGAGGTCACTCCCCCACAACCCTCAGGGCAAGGGTTTTAAGTTATGCCCTGGGGGCATATAAGAACGATGTTGGCAAAATATATTTTTTTTCCTTTAGACCAGGGCACTTCGTATCGAAAAAGTTGTCGTAGAAACTTCGAAAAGGGCTCATTCAATTGAAAATCGGAGTGGTCTGTGCCCTTTTTAATGGTCGAAAGTGAAGGGAAGGCAACTAACACCCTTTCCACGCCCACCATTTCCCGAAACACATCCAATCAAAACTTTGAGATAGCCATTTTGTTCAGTGTAGTTGATCTCCAGTTAAAAAATGTACTTTTGAGGAAGTAAATCCCTCAAAGCTCTTATGAGAAAGGCTATAATCTTTGACCTGGGGTCATATAAGGTTTTTATAGTCGGTTTCGCTGTTGCAGTTTCAAAAAGGGCTCAGTCAAGCGCGATCTCAAATGTATAGAGTCAGTTCGAATGGTAAAGCGTAGCTTAATGAAAACTAACCCTCTCTCACGACCAACTTTTCCCCTAACACATCCAATCAAAATTTTGAGATAGCAATTTTGTTCAGCGTAGTTGATTTCCAGATAGAAATTATGTTTTTGAGGAGGACACTCCCCCACAACATTCAGGGCAAGGGTTTAAGATATGCCCTGGAAGCATATAGGGTTTTTATAGAAAGCGTTGTCGTAGAAACTTCAAAAAAAGGCTCATTTGATTAGAGTTTTAAAGGGCTTGTGGCATTTTTAATAGTCGAAAGTGATTGGAGGGCAACTAACCCCCTCTCACGCCCACCATTTCCCCAAAAACATCCAATCAGAATTTTAAGATACCCATTTTGTTCAACGTAGTTGAAAGTTCTGGAAATTAGGTCATTGAGGATAACAACACACCCCACAGCCCTCAGGGCAGGGGTTGTAAGTTATGCCCTTGGGACATATAAGGTTTTTATAGAACGCGTTGTCGTAGAAACTTCAAAAATGGCTCATTCGACTAGATATTTTAACGGCTAGTGGCCCTTTGAATAGTCGAAAGTGATTGGAAGGCAACTAACACCCCTTCCACGCCCACCATTTCCCCCAAAACATCCAATCAAAATATTGAGATAGGCAATTTGTTCGACGCAGTTTAAAGTTCGGGAAATTATACCTTTTGATTAGAACACTCCCTCCACAGTCTTCAGAACAAGGGTTATAAGTTATTCCCTGGGGGCATATAAGTTTTTACTGAAATGTTTGTCGTAGAAACTTGAAAAAGGGCTCATTCGATTGGCAGTTCAAAGGGCTAGTGCCCTTTTTAATAGTCTCGAAAGTGATATGAGGGCAACTAACCCCCCTGTCACACCCACCTTTTCCCCTAACACATCCAATCAAAATTTTTGAATAGCCACTTTATTGAACGTAGTTGAAAGTTTTGGAGATCAGGTCCTTAAGGATGACAACCCCTCCACGCCCACAGCCCTCAGGGCAAGGGTCGTGAGTTATGCCCTGGGGGCATATAAGGTTTTTATAGAAAGCGATTTTGTAGAAACTTCAAAAAGGACTCATTCGATTGGAAATCGGAGTGGCCTGTGCCCTTTTTAATAGTCGAAAGTGAAGGGAAGGCAACTAACACCCCTTCCACGCCCACCATTTCCCAAAACACATCCAATAAAAACTTTGAGATAGCCATTTTGTTCAGTGTAGTTGATTTCCAGAAAGAAGTTATGTTTTTGAGGAGAACACTCCCCCACAGCCCTCAGGGCAAGGGTTGTAAGCTATAACCTGCGGGCATATAAGGTTTTTATGGAAGGCGTTTTCGAAAACATTTTAAAAAGGACTAACTCGATTTGGTATTCAAAGGGTTAGCGCCCTTTTTAATAGTCGAAAGTGATTGGAGGGCAACTAACCCCCCTCTCATGCCCATCTTTCCCCCAAACACATCCAATCAAAATTTTTAGGTAGCAATTTTGTTCAGCGTAGTTGATTTCCAGATAGAAATTATGTTTTTGAGGAGGGCACTCCCCCACAGCCTTCAGGGCCACGGTTGTAAGTTATGCCCTGGGAGCATATAAGGTTTTTATGGAAGGCATTGTCGCAGAGACTTCGAAAAGGCCTCATTCGATTAGAAATTCAAAGGGCTATTGCCCTTTTTAAGTCAAAAGTGATTGGAGGGCAATTAATCCCTCTCTCACGACCATCATTTCCCCAAACACATCAAATCAAAATTTTAAGATACCCATTTTGTTCAACGTAGTTGAAAGTTCTGGAAATTTGGTCTTCGAATATGACAACCCCCCCCCCCCCCACAGCCCTCAGGGCAAGGGTTGTGTTATGCCCTTGGGGCATATAAGGTTTTTATAGAACGCGTTGTCGTAGAAACTTCAAAAATGGCTCATTCGATTGAAAATTGGAATGGCTAGTGCCCTTTTGAATAGTCGAAAGTGATTGGAAGGCAACTAACACCCCGTCCACGCCCACCATTTCCCCCAAAACATCCAATCAAAATATTGAGATAGGCAATTTGTTCGACGCAGTTTAAAGTTCGGGAAATTATACCTTTTGATTAGAACACTCCCTCCACAGTCTTCAGGGCAAGGGTTATAAGTTATTCCCTGGGGGCATATAAGCTTTTACTGAAAGGTTTATCGTAGAAATTTGAAAAAGGGCTCATTACATTGGCAGCTCATAGGGCTAGTGCCCTTTTTAATAGTCTCGAAAGTGATATGAGGGCAACTAACCCCCCTGTCACACCCACCTTTTCCCCTAACACATCCAATAAAATTGCCCTTTTAATAGTCGAAAGTGACTGAAGGGCAACTAACCCCTCTTTCACGCCCATCATTTCCCCAAACACATCCAATCAATATTTTGAGATAAGGGCTCATTTGATTGGAAATTGAAATTGCCCTTTTTAATAGTCGAAATTGAGTGGAGAATAATTAACCCCCTCTCACGCCCACCATTTCCCCAAACACATTCAATCAAAGTTTAGAGATAGCCATTTTGTTCAACGTAGTTGAAAGTTCTGGAAATTATGTATTTAAGGATGACAAACCCCCCAGACCAGGGCAAAGGTTGTAAGTTTTGCCCTGGGGGCAGATAAGGTTCTTATAGATAGAGTTGTAAAACTTCAAAAGGGGCTCATTCAATTGGAAATTGAGAGGGGTAGTGCCCTTTTTAATAGTTGAAAATGATTGGATGGTAACTAACCCCCCTCTCACGCCCACCCTTCCCCCAAACACATCCAATCAAAATTTTTAGATATCCATTTTGTTCAACGCTGCAGAAAATTCTGGAAATTAGGTCTTTGAGGATGACAATCCCCCACCCACCCTCAGCCCTCAGGGCCATGGCTCTAAGTTATTCCCTGGGGGAATATAAGGTTTTTATTGAAAGCGTTGTCGTAGAAACTTCAAAAGGGCTCATTTGATTGGAAATTGAAAGGGATAGTGCCTTTTTTAATAGTTGAAAGTGATTGGAGAGCGACTAACGCCCACCATTTTCCCAGACACATCCAATCAAAATTTTGAGATAGCCATTTTGTTTTACGTAGTTGAAAGTGCTGGAAATTAGGTCTTAGAGAATGACAACCACCCTCACAGCCCTTAGGGTAAGGGTTGTAGTTTTTGCCCTGGGGGCTTATAAGGTGTTTATAGAAAGTGTTGTCATAGAAACTCAAAAAGGGCTCAATCGAAAGGCCTAGTGCCCTTTTTAATAGTCGAAAGTGATTGGAAGGCTTCAAATTTTTATAGTAAAGATCGTTGTGGGTTTAATGTATTATTTTTTTGTTGTTGTTGTTGTTTAGACCAGGGCACTTTGTATCGAAGGAGTTGTCGTAGAAACTTCGAAAGGGCTCATTCGATTGAAAATAGAAAGGGTTGATGCCCTTTTGAATAGTCGAAAGTGGTTGGAGGGAAACCAATCCCCCTACCACGCCCACCCTCCCATTTGCCTTTATGTTTAAAACCTAAATGTTACCATAAGATTAAATCAAAACGCACTGCGTTAATGCAAATTCCCAATAAGGCATCTCAGCAGTATCCCAAGAACGACTAAGGGTATTATGTTCAAACTTTGGGTGCTACTTCTGCTCTTAAAATTTAACTAAATCAAAATAGCGTAAGTGTATCCAAGCTATCAAAGAAAGTAAACAAATTTTTTTTGCGAATGGTATCAAGTTTTCCATTTCAGGTCAACTAGAGGAGGTATGAAACTAAAGTAAACACTACTATTTGTGTTCAGATTTTTAGAAGGGGGTATGTAGTTAAAAATGGCTGAAAATTTTTCTCCAGCATACAAATAGCAGGCCAAACTATAAATTCTTAAAAAAAACGAAAAGATTTAAAGTAGTATTTTCTTTTTCCCTGAAAAGACTATGTCATTTTAAACTGAACGGAAATTAATTAAAAAAACGTTTTCCAAAAAATAAGTTTTTAAAAAAAAATTAAAGAACTCCATTAAACAAAAAATGAGCAAAAATAAAATCAAATAATCTACCAAGCGTGAAACTACCACAAATCAGCATCAATAAATAAATGAAACCCAAAACGAGTCAAACCCAAAACGAGCAGAAATTAACATAAGTTGGGCTTAAAACCCCTATGCCTTCCCAAGGCCAGAACAAAAATTGCACTTTACTGAAACAAATTCAAATGAATGTGCATTGTCAGTTTAATATACATATACAGATATTTAGTAATCAAAATGTTAATATTATTTGATTTATTAAAATTATAAAAGTAAAAATATTTGTATTTGTTTCAGTAAAGTGCAAATTTTGTTCTGGCCTTGGGAAGGCATAGGGGTTTTGCGCCCAATTTATGTTTATTTCTGCTCATTTTGAGTTTAGCTTAGTTATTTATTGTAGTTTCTGTTCGTTTTGGGTTTTATTTGTTTATCGATGATGATTTGCGGGAGTTTCACGCTTGGTAGATTATTTGATTTTATTTTTGCTCGTTTTTTGTTTAATGGAGTTCTTTACTTTTCTTTGAAAAACTTGTTTTGTGGAAAAAGTTTTTTTTAATTAATCAGGGGAAGAGAGGAATACTACTACTTATTTTGTGCATAAAAAAAGGTGAATGTTTTGCCCACTTGGGTATCTATGTTTAAAAAGAAATTCACAGACCAGATGAACAATTAGTCATCTTTAAGCAAAATATTTTTTTTGGTTTTGAGAAAAGCCGTTTGTAAATTTTAATAGCGAAATCAAAGTTGCTGGCAAAGCAATTTCCACCTTCTGTTCCTCATTTCTTCTGTCAGCAATAGATGAGAATAAGAATTCCCAGTGGATCTTTTTTTTGGGGGGGGGGGAGGTTCATAATGGAGAAAAACTGGCCAACTCAGAAAAACAGTAAGATTTTAGGGGGAGATTGCACTTATGCCTGAACAAAAATGCGTTTTAGGTTCTTTGAAACCTTTGAGTCACCTCTTCATTCAGTGTTTCCTTGCAATTTCGACCAAGCCAGGTCAAGATAAAGCGTGAATGTACTAATTTATTAAAAAAATATCTGATCTTAAAAAATGTTGATTTTAACAAAAATAGCAAGAGAAGGTATCTTAATGTTTGTCTTTTTATATTCTTCTGTAATCTTTTACCTGTATTCTTTTGTTTTTTACTCTTGATTATACACTGAGAACAGTTGAGCCGAAGCCTTGATCGAAATATTTGATAGTATTCTTAGTTATTTCAGTAGCTGTAATTACCTGCGTTTTTTCTTTTTTTTTCGTTTTGTCATTCTTAGCCAGTGTGGTCTCAGGAATTATTTACAATTATAACATTAAAATAAGTCAGCAATGAAGCTTCTTTTTGGATTTTCTCCATATTTGTTTGCGTTATCTGAAAGACGGAGCAGAATTTGTTAGATATGTCCAAAGAGAAATTTGCTAAGAATTTTTGGGGTACTCGTC
Source organism: Artemia sp. Qi Xiang Cuo (assembly GCF_049724085.1). NCBI lineage: Eukaryota > Metazoa > Arthropoda > Branchiopoda > Anostraca > Artemiidae > Artemia > Artemia sp. Qi Xiang Cuo. The sequence goes on from NC_142809.1 coordinate 11,679,566, forward strand.
TGACTGAACGTATTTCGAACAGAAGGCCGAACAAAAATGTGGGTCTATACTCCTTTCAAAGGATTTAATGAGAGAATTTAATTGAGATGGTCAAGACACGTTCTGCAAAAAGATGACAGATTACCAAAGATCATCCTTTTCGGCCACCTTCTAGGGCCAAACGAAGAGCAGGTCATCCCGAGTGGGGTGGGTGGAGGTCATAAAAACTATTTAAGAGAAAATAGGAACTTCTTGAGAGGGTGAAAAGAGCTTTGATTGATTGGGATTGAAGAGGAGCATGCGTAGCTGTGTTGGCCTCAGGCAAATGATGCTGCAGTGAGTCGTCAGCAGTAGTAATTAAAGTTAATATCAAGTTAAGCGATAATTCTAAAAGAAGAATAACTCTATTAAAAAAGAAGATCTTACTTGATCATAAACTTTCCTCAATGCTGGTGCCATCTTATTAGTTACAGTTCCTGCTACAATAATGACATCTGCTTGACGTGGAGAAGCTCGGAAAACAACACCATATCGATCCATGTCATATCGAGGAGCAGCAATGTGCATCATCTCAACAGCACAGCACGCCAAACCAAAAGTCAGTGGCCATAATGAGCCCTAAGGAAATTATGTTAATAAAGTCCAACACAACTGGTTATGTTTAATTATTACTGCTATTTTCTTAATTTTTTTTTTAGTTTATTGCTTTTTTTTGCCTTAAAATGTGTATATATATTTTGTGTCTATTTCCGCCCTTATCATGTAGAGGGTATGTGTGACTAAATTCTTTGAATAATGTACATTGAAATTTTAAACTAGGAATCTGACATTTAATCGGGGGTGGGGGGGGGTCTATTCTTTGCTAGTAGCTTCAAATTGTTTCCAAGAGAATGAAGCTGTTTAACCTTGGATCAAGTCCATAAGGTGAACAAAAGAGTTACTTCACCAGAAATGTAGGAAAGGCTGGGGTTGTATTTTCAGAATCTAGAGGGGGGAATTTCGTGTTTTTTTTTTCTATTTTGCCAACGAAAATACCCAGAAAGGATATTTTCAAAATCTAGGAGTAACAGCAAAAAACTAGGGGGGATCCCCCCTCCTGCAATTGGCACCAATGTAAGTACAGCCTTAACTGGCAATACATTGGTCAATAAGTTGGCTGATTACATTACCAATTGTACATTCAGTCTTAGTGCAAAATGTATGCATTTCCTATTGCACCATTAAAATGATACACATCTTGATGCTTCTGAAACAAAACTTGTTGAAACAAATACTATGGCTAACTTGTTATCAGTACTTTGCATTGCATGCAACATCTTCAAGTGTTATGAATATTAAAAATGGCTTTTTTTGGTGTACCAACACTCAAAGGGCCTGAATACTGGGATATTGACAAAAATTATATATATGCGATTTGCTGCAATGACTCAGCATAGTGGCAACACCATTGATAATTTATTATTATTTACAATAATATGAGTTGTGTAGAGTCTACTTAAAGTTATATTAATAAATATCAATTGCTTAGGAGATTACTACTACAAAGCATTTACTTATGTCCAAATTTATTTCAACATGTCTTTTTGTTTCATCCTTGTGATGGGTATCCTAGTGAGACAAGAGGAGGGGGAACAATTGTCATTGAACAATACTTGTCACACATTTAACTTACTGTAGATTTTTGCACACTTCTGTAAGAAGATAAGTACATAGCTACTGTTTAACGCCTATGGACTAAAATACAACACTTTTGGAAATTATATAAAATATTTTCTGAATATAATATCTGAATATTCTAGGTATAACATGAAATATTATATTTGTATACTAATCTGCACTAAAGGGGGGGGAGGTGGAGATCCCTATCAAAAAGATTTGTTAGGAGTTACCACTGAAAACCATCAACATACCAAGTCTTAATTTTAAAATAAATTTTTATATTTCAGGTCATGGTGGCAACCAGTGTATTTGGAAATAGTGTTTCCTTCACAGGGGCAATCTGTGCTAAACACTCTACTCCAAGTACTGTTATAGCTCAATTTAAGAGTTTCTTAATTAAAAGTAATTAACTTCAGCTTGGACAAGTAAACTTTATATGGCTGGATACCAAGTTTCACCACTTTGGCTGATCTCCTATGCAGGGCGAATCTCCAGCATTTTTATAGGGGGGGGGGGGTAAAGGGGGTCCACATCTGGATAGTAAAGGGGCATGGGATATATAATAGTTTTTCTCTCTATAGCATTGGGGGAGGGGGCAACTGCCCCCTTGCCCCCACCCCGCAAACGACGCCCCTGCTCCTATGTCTCTTCATTGCTGTAATTTACTGTAAAAAATATCTTTTTGTTGCAATTTATTGCAACAGATCTTTTCTTGTCTCATCTTTGTGATGGGTATAATAGTGTAAAAAGGGAAGGTGGAACAATTATCACTGAACAATTCTTGTCAGTTATTTAACTTACTGCACACTTGGAACCCTACTCTAATAAAGCAAGTTATACATAACTCCTACACAACACTTGGGAGTTATATAAAATAAAAACTGTCTGAATTCAGCAACTTGGATTTGTTACTTGGGGAAATTGGATTTGGCTGCATTCAATGATATTTACCATTGGACAATTATTGAGGTGCTGTATTAAAACCTAGAACTCATTTCAGAAGTTTTTAAATTATTTAATATGATGCTAATACCAGTCAATGTAGTTATGCAATTAAATACCAAAAATGCAAAGCAGGTTCAACATAGGTAGTCCTTTAAGTATATATATGTATAAATTTGAATGTGTCTTTGTATCAGTGTGTGTCCTGTCTGCATTACTACACTGTTCACCCAATAACCGAGAGAAACTTCAAGGAGCTGTTCAGTACACTCTTGCAAAGGTGTTACGTATAGAATTCCCCCCCCCAAGGCCCTCTGAATACTTTTCGTGCTGACTGAAATTAGAGAGCCATGAACATAAATAGATGAACATTGCTTCTGTTGACATTATTCACATTTTCTGTGTATTTAATGTCCAACAATTTGGATGGCAATGGAAGAGGATTGTGTCCCACCTAAGATCATATGACTCATTCAGGCTTACTATCAACACACACAAACTTGCATCAAGGTGAACGGAGAACTTTCTCTGCTATTTAATATTGACTTTGGTGTGAGGCAAGGGTGTTTACTCTCTCCCAAACAATTAAATTTTGTCATTGATTGAGTAACGAAAAAAGCAATGCTAAACTTCAGAGGAATTGAGGTTAGCCCTGATTTCAGTACCACCAACCTGGATTATGCTGATGATGTCGCTCTTCTTGGCAAATCTGTTGACAAAGCCCAGAAAATGCTTCTGAAAGTCACTGTCGAAGTTGCTGCCCCAGTGGGGCTCAAGATTAATATTGACAAGACTAAAGCTATGTCTAATGCCCCAGATATATACTCTACCCCTATAACCATATAGCCCTTAACCATAGGCAGATTGAAGTAGTCAATAAATTCAAGTATCTCGGATCATACATTAACATTAACAGCAGATGTAGTGAAGAAATCCAATGCCGCATTGCATCAGCTTCCAATGTCTTTGCACAGCTGTGGAAGCTGCTATAGAAAAGGAAGGAAATCCACAGGAAAACAATAAATTCTTATTTACAATGCCCTAGTCTGGTCAGTCTTACTGTACAGCTGTGAGACGTGGCCCTTAAAAGTCAACAAGGCACACGCCCTCAACACTTTTGAACACAGATACCTGAGGAGCATATTGGGGTTATGACTCAGTGACCAAATCCCAAATACGATCATCCGCCAACAATGTGACCAGAAGTATGGCATCACGTCTATCATTTGACATCGCCGCCTGTCCTGTTTTAGCTATGTTTGCCAAAGACTAGCCAAGACTTTCACAAATCAAAGCTTACACTACAAACCAGCACCTGATTGGAGAAAACGACATGGAGGACAAGCCAAAACTTGGCTTAACACAGTCAAATCTGACCTCGAGCCAATTGGCAGATTCCAGAGACATGGTCGCAGATGGGACCCTTCATGGCTTGAAATTATCGCCCCATTAACCCAAGACCATAACCTGTGGAACTTAACAGTCTGCCAGATCCTGTCGCCTGGGAAGTAAGTAAGTAATATCCAACAACACCCAATAGAGAAGTTAATAATCCTAATTTTTCAAATACTTTTAAATTTGAAAATATGGCTGTTATTTTACATGTGGGGAAAATTTTCCACATGGGAATTGTTGGGCGGGGGGGGGGATTTCCCACAGGGCGGGAGGTTTCCACGAGGGATTTCTAGGGGGAGAATTATCCATGGCGGGAATCTTTCAAGTAATTATGAGTCTAAAACTAGAATCATTATTAATACACATGGAAGAATTTCCCACACCACAGGGGGAATGTACCTCAAATTTTCTTTCTTTTGACATCACAGCAATGTATGATTCATATATTAGTCTAATATAAAACTAAAAAAAGATGGATGGTTCCTAATATTATATCTACATATATTTGATAATTTAATTTGTTCTGAAATTGCCCTTGGGGGTCCAAGCTTACCTTTCTGCCCCAGTTTAGAAGATCGTCAAGTCTTGCCACTGCATATTCTGCCAAATTACTGGTACCTTGGAAGGGTGAATAAGCCTTCCTGTTCTTTAGAGCTGGCAAATCAGCTAAAAATGAAAAGAAAAAATTACACATTTCAACTTCTTTTCCATAGTGAGAAAATATTAATTTCTTTAATGTTCATTCATTTATATGTGGTTAGCCTAGAAGCCAGTTCAGTCAGACCAGAGCCTGCCTTGTAAGCTCTTGCCACCTCCCTATATACAGCCACATTGTGTACTGCCTTGTTTTTTAGAGGAGGTTTGGGCCTTTATCCCATGCACCTCATTTGACGTTGATGCATTTTTCCTTTTCCAGAAACAGTTTGATATAGACTACCCCTTTGTTCCAATTCCTTTGGACTTATGTGGGTTTACATGACAAGGTGTATTCCTGCTTGTTGTGGCAGTTGTGGGCAGGGACGAGTGGGCTCAAACATTTCCGCCTCCATCCCTAATGTCCATTCAGGAAATCCTAGGTGCACTTCAAAGTGGTGGAAGGGTGGACACTCATTAAACTGCTATAAGAGTGCTAATGCGCCAGGGTAACCAATTGTCTGGGGAACCATCAGTCAACAAAATTCCCATGAAACACCATGGAATAATGTTAGACCAAAGAAAAACAACCTGTGCTACAACATCCCTGGCAAGCAACGCATCAAGGGTTCCAACAACCTTGGCAAAATGTAGGTGAATTGGTACAACATCAATATTGTTGAACATGATGAAGAGGACTTTAAGAATTGCAACCTGGAATCTATGTTTGCTAAAATGTGGAGTGATGCAGGCTTTTACAGCAAAAGAATTCTACCAATACAACCTAGACATCCTGTGCCTCCCTGAAGCAAGATTGAATGACCAAAGTAAAACCACAACCAATGGCTGATGTATGTCATTTTTAAAAATCTGGCTCCAGCAACGGCTCTGGACATCATGGTGTCGGATTCATCCTCAGTGAGAAGACCAAATCATCAGTGTTAGACTGGGATCCAGTCTCCAACCAAATAGTTGAAAATGATTGGAGGGTAACTACCCCCCTCTCACGCCCACCATTCCCCCAAACACACCCAATCAAAATTTTCAGATAGCCATTTTGTTCAACGCTGCAGAAAATTCTGGAAATTAGGTCTTTGAGGATGACAATCCCCCACCCACCCCCAGCCCTCAGGGCCAAGGTAAGTTATTCCCTGGGGGCCTATAAGGTTTTTATTGTAAGCGTTGTCGTATAAACTTCAAAAGGGCTCATTTGATTGGAAATTGAAAGGGATAGTGCCTTTTTTAATAGTTGAAAGTGATTGGAGAGCGACTCACGCCCACCATTTTCCCAGACACATCCAATCAAAATTTTGAGATAGCCATTTTGTTTTACGTAGTTGAAAGTGCTGGAAATTAGGTCTTAGAGAATGACAACCACCCTCACAGCCCTTAGGGTAAGGGTTGTAGTTTTTGCCCTGGGGGCTTATAAGGTGTTTATAGAAAGTGTTGTCATAGAAACTCAAAAAGGGCTCAATCGAAAGGCCTAGTGCCCTTTTTAATAGTCAAAGTGATTGGAAGGCTTGAAATTTTTATAGTAAAGATCGATGTGGGTATAATGTATTATTTTGTTGTTGTTGTTGTTGTTTAGACCAAGGCACTTTGTATCGAAGAAGTTGTCGTAGAAACTTCGAAAGGGGCTCATTCGATTGAAAATAGAAAGGGTTGATGCCCTTTTTAATAGTCGAAAGTGATTGGAGGGAAACCAATCCCCCTCCCACGCCCACCCTCCCATTTGCCTTTATGTTTAAAACCTAAATGTTACCATAAGATTAAATCAAAACGCACTGCGTTAATGCAAATTCCCAATAAGGCATCTCAGCAGTATCCCAAGAACGACTAAGGGTATTATGTTCAAACTTTCGGGGCTACTTCTGCTCTTAAAATTTAACCAAATCAAAATAGCGTAAGTGTATCCAAGCATATTCTGCCAAATTACTGGTACCTTGGAAGCTCTTGCCACCTCCCTATATACAGCCACATTGTGTACTGCCTTGTTTTTTAGAGGAGTTATGTTTTTGTTAGACTGGGATCCAGTCTCCAACCAAATAGCGAAGATCCAACTGCATGGACACCCTTTCAATGTGACTGTAGTAGCAGCATATGCACCTACAGAAGACTCCCATGACCACCTGAAAGATCACTTCTATGACAAATTACAGGCAGTCCTTAACAACTGTCCTAGCCAAGACCAGATTGTGATTGGGGCGGTTTCAATGCAAGGTTAGGACCCTGTTCTGACCCAGCATAACATGGTAGTATTGGCCCACACAGACGCGGAGAATCGTGTGAATGGTACAAGATTGCTTCAGTTTGCAATACATAACTAGCTATCCCTTATGAACATTTTTTTCCAACCCAAAAATGCTCATACATTCATGTGGAGATTCCAAGATGGCTGCAATCTTGCACAACTTGATTGTCTAATGATTGGACAAAGATGGCGATCCTCTGTCCTTGACTGCAGGGCATACAGATGGGCAAATACTGGCTTGAAAACTGGGTCTGACCATTACCTTGTCATAGCTCCACTACACCAGAAACTGTCAGCCAGGAAGAGAACATGCCCCACGTATAAATATGATACAAAGAAGCTAGAAATCCCAGCAATTAAGTCTGAGTTTGATCTCAAGCTAAGCAACAGGTTCAAAGCTCTTATGTTCCTCCAAGATCAGAATGATGATTTGGCTGCCAAAAATATAGAACAGTAATGGCAGAAAATCAAAGCAACAACACAAGAAGCAGCCTTAAAGATACTTGAAAAATGAGCAAAAAACCACAAGAAGTGGTGCACAGTAGAGACACTTCAGGCACTCTCAGACAAGTCAAAAACTTCCCAAGATTGGGAAGAGTTCAAACAGATTCAGAAGAAAGGTCACAGACTAGCTAAGAGGGACAAGAACAGATACTAAGTGTAAAAAAGAAAATTGCATTTTCAGAACTAAAGCCAGAGAAAATGAAACCGATAACTGAAAATTAAGGTAAATGCTGTTTTGTCAAAATTTCAATAGGTATAGACCCTGTTATGTAGGTAAATTTCAGGACCCTCTAGAGAGAAAAGGAGTGGAGGAAGATACTTCAAAATACCTTCCCAGGATATACTTTGGTAAAATTTTTGTTATTCATATTATTGACTTATGAATAAAGTAAACATACCATTTGATGCCTTTTTTTATGCTCTTTCCAAATATAATAATCATTTTTGTCAGACAGTAATTTTACCCCCCACCCCTATATACACCAATTCAGGGTATATAATTGCACATTAGGGGGATGAGGGTAAATTTTATTTCTTATGTAAATGACAGGTAAGTTTGACCCCCCCCCCCAATGTGCAAATATATACCCTGAATTGGTACCACATAAAGAAAGAAAAACAAGCAAAAATGGGGCTTTTATAGGCCAAATGAAAATACTGAAAAAACACAACAAAATGAATATTTTGAGAGGACAAACGCCTCTCTTCTTCAGCGTAAAACAAAATAATGTATCCAAGGAAAGTGCCAAAGAAAAAAACAACAAAAAACAAACACAGAAAGTCAATGTGAAAAGAACCAAAAAACCAAAGAATTAAAACCAAATACCTAACAACCATAAAAGCAAGTTATTTGCCAATATCCGCAATTTGTACAAAATCCTAAAAATTATGAACTGCCATCAACAGATACTAGCAAACAACTGAGAAAGAAAAGAAAACAATTCATTCACTCAAAAACAAAACAAACCAGCAATTAAATAAGTTGGACAACTGTCATCAGATTTTGAATTTTAATTAATGCATTTCTTGCAGACACCCTTTGATAAACCCCTGAAATAAACCTTGAACCACATTCCCAGTCATATAATCAAACACGTGAACAACCCCTTAGGTCTCAAAGGGTGTCTGCAAGAAATGCATTAATTAAAATCTGATGACATTGTTCTCCAACTTCATCTACTGTCATCAAGAGCAAAAGGCTCAAATGGTTTGGGAATGCTATGCAGCACCCACGTGAGTACCTGACCTGTCAGTCCCCTGAATTTAAGCCCCTCCCCCACTGGAAGAAATTACAAGGTGGCCAAACTAAATCTTGGCATGCCCCATGGAAGAAAGACCTCAAGCCTTTGGGAGGTTTCAGGAAGTATGGATGCAATTGGGATAAATTGTCATTGAAATCTTCTGCCCCCAAACAGAAGACCAAAGTCAGTGGCAGAATATGGTCCATCCTATCCTCAGTGCCAAGTTGGGCTGAACAGCCCATGCCTTGCCACAAGTACAAGTAAGTAAGTACAGCCTATTCTTATGTTTTTTTTTTCAAAAATGTTTTAAGCTTGAATAGTTTAGCTTTTTATTCATGCTAAAAAAAATAAAGATTGGCCCAAAACTCCTAATTGGTCCTAAGCACTCAGTGGCAAGGGTGCATCCAGGGTTTTTGTTTGGGGGGGGGGGGATTAACAATTTTCTTTTTTTATGAAATGTAACAAATTTTTTTACATGCATTTTCTTACAAGTTGGACAAAAATTTCAGGGGAGGTTCCAACCATAGTAACACCCCCTAGATATGGCCTTGCTCAACGGCCTAGAATATTGTGCAAGGGGTATCAATTTTTCAATGAAAATACCAAAAAGGCACTTTCTAATTAAAATACCTCAAAATTAATGTCAATGTTTTGCTGTGTATGTCATTTTCTTGTTTTCAAAATGACATTTTACTATTAAGACTAATGAAAATAGTAATTACAATTCCTGAATCTACTATAAATTGCAATTTTTATTTACTAGACAATTTTTTTTCAGAGAGATGTCTTTGGACTTTTGGTTACTATGGACTGTTTTGAACCCTTTTAGCCCCTTTAATGGCTCAAAATGTAATTCCCCTCAGTCATTACTGAATTTGGAAAGAGCATGAAAAAGGTTTTTAGTGAAAGCCTATATTCACTTTCATCCTGTCTAAATTTTGTGAAAATGTAAATATTTACCAAGCTACTTTAGCTACTTTTGGCTATCTTGGAAAGGGGTCTTTTGGCTTCAGAGATGGGTCTACAGGCTAAAGTACATCCTGGGAAGGTATTTTAAAGTACCTACCTCCACTCCTTCTTCCTCTAGAGCATCCTGACCTTTGATGACCTTTCAAAATCTGTGTGTTATAAAAGTGAAACCTTGCAAAATAGATCTTCTTCTTAAATGAAGTACAACAAAATTGATTTCATCTTCACAACTTTGCTAAATCCCAATTTATAAGGTTTTGAAGATGTGTAAAAAAGAAAATTGCATTGTCAGAACTAAAGCCAGAGAAAATGAAACCGATAACTGAAAATTAAGGTAAATGTTGTTTTGTCAAAATCTCAATAGGTATAGACCCTGTTATGTAGGCAAATTTCAGGACTTTCTAGAGGGAGAAGGAGGGGAGCAGGGCACTTCAAAATACCTTCCCAGGACATACTTTGGTAAATTTTTTGTTATTCATATTATTGACTTATGAATAAAGTAAACATACCAATTGATGCCTTTTTTTATTATTTGAAAAAAACTACGTTTTCTAAAGAGTTAAAGAGGCTGAATTACAAGGTCGAACCTTAAAACGTACAGGGATTAGGAGGCACAGTTGGGGGCTGCCGCCCCCAAACCCCCGCTTTCGCAGCCTTTAAATAAAAAAAAGTTTTTTAAACTGAAAGTAAGGAGCGACATTAAATCTTAAAACGAACAGAAATTATTCTGTATATGAAAGAGGCTGTGCCCTCCTCAACGCCTCGCTCTTTACGCTAAAGTTTTTATTGTTTAAAAAAAGAGTTGTGAGAAAGTCAAACTTTAGCGTAAAGAGCGAGGCGTTGAGGAGGGCACAGCCCCTTTCATATACGGAATAATTTCTGTTTGTTTTAAGATTTAATGTCGCTCCTTACTTTCGGTTTAAAAAACTTTTTTTTTTATTTAAAGGCTGCGAAAGCGGGGGGTTTGGGGGGCGGCAATCCACCAACTGTGCCTCCTAATCCCTGTACGTTTTAAGGTTCGACCTTGTAATTCAGACTCTTTAACTCCTTAGAAAACGTAGTTTTTTTCAAATAATTTCTGCACGTTTTTGTACAGTTTATTACTTATTGTTGCTCCTTGTAACTCAGCCTCTTTAACTCTTTAGAAAACGTAATTTTTTTCAAATAATTTAAAAAAGAAACTGAGTTTCTTTTTAGTTTGAATTCAGTATTAAAAAAATTGCTATGATGGTGAATCGAACCCGGGTTTTCCACCTTAAAGTCCTGAGTATAACCGCTAGACTATACAGATACAAAAGTAATTGTTTTTTAGTAAATGGAAGCTATTTTCGACGCAAGCAAATTCCCAAAAAACTTGATATTTGGTTTTTGGAAAACAGGGAAGGAGTGATCAGATTGAGCTGAAATTTTGAGGATAAGCTCCCGGGCCCTAGGAAAGCTTAACCTCTAAATTTCAGCCCGATCAGACAACGTTAAAGGGAGGTTGTGGTGGGAAAAATTAACATGGGCTAATATAGGAAAACGAGGTTTTTCGTAAATGCAAATTCGGGGGATAATATTTTCGGTCTGAAAATATCAAAAGGCCCTAACAGGTCAAATTCTGCTTCGAATGAGTCCTCATTCACCCGGATCCGTTGCCAACTGTGGCCTGTAGGCGTGGCTAAGAAAAAAAAAAGAAATGATGAATTTTAAGTGGCGGTATTTGTTTTTTTGAAAACAAGGACGGAGGAATCGGATTGAGATGAAATTTTGTGGATAAGTTCCCAGGCCCTAGGAAAACCCAACCTATAAATTTCAGTCTACCCGGACAACGTTAAAGGGGGGCTGTGGTTGGAGGGTCGAAACTTCCGGCCCAGTTTACCCCATGAAGATAAAGTTGGAGGAGAATGAAATTTTACAAGTTTCTTAGTTTGAGCTTGGGGTACAAAATGCGATAACCGCCGTCTCTCTGCGACCTCTAGGACCTGAAATCGCTTAACATTGTGGTGGGTCGCCTCTTTATAGAGGCACAAGTGTGCCTCCTTGATGCTCTTTCCAAATATAATAATCATTTTTGTCAGACAGTAATTTTACCCCCCATCCCTATATATACCAATTCAGGGTATATAATTGCACATTAGGGGGATGAGGGTAAATTTTATTTCTTATGTAAATGAGAGGTAAGTTCCCCCCCCCCCCATTGTGCAAATATATACCCTGAATTGGTACCACATAAAGAAAGAAAAACAAGTAAAAATGGGGTTTTTAAAGGCCAAATGAAAATACTGAAAAAACACAACAAAGTGAATATTTTGAGAGGAAAAACGCCTCTCTTCTTAAGTACAAAACAAAATAATATATCCAAGGAATGTGCTAAAGAAAAAAACAACAAAAAACAAACACAGAAAGTCAATGTGAAAAGAACCAAAAAACCAAAGAAAAAACTTAAAAGATGAATAAAATTCAATAAAAGCAAAAATTAAAAGAATTAAAACCAAATACCTAACAACCAAAAGCAAGTTATTTGCCAATATTCACAATTTGTACAAAATCCAAAAAATTATGAACTGCCATCAACAGATACTAGCAAACAACTGAGAAAGAAAAGAAAACAATTCATTCACTCAAAAACAAAACAAACCAGCAATTAAATAAGTTGTTGAACTGTCATCAGATTTTGAATTTTAATTAATGCATTTCTTGTAGACACCCTTTGAGATAAACCTTGAACTACTTTCTCAGTCATATAATCAAACACATGAGCAACCCCTTAGGTCTCAAAGGGTGTCTGCAAGAAATGCATTAATTAAAATCCAATGACTTATTTCTCCAACTTAGTTCTCCAACATAAATCCAACTTAGTTCTCCAACTTAAATCCAATGACTTAGTTCTCCAACTTATTTAAGTGCTGGTTTGTTTTGTTTTTGAGTGAATGAATTGTTTTCTTTTCTTTCTAAGTTGTTCACTAGGGTAAGACACCCAGTAGTCAGACACTTTAATCACTTTGAAAACGTTTTGACATTTAAACTGCTCTAATTACTGTATTATACCACCTAGAAACTTAATTTTTGTATCAAAAAATTTCTGAAGAATTTCTGAACAAGTAGGTTACTAATTCAAATAGTTTCACTTGTACAGCGCCTCCTATTTTTGAATTTGCTAACAAGTGACAATTCTGCCTAAACTTGGACATACAAATGGCTCATTGTAAATTGGTTATTAAAATAGCATAAAATATTCTGTCCGAGAATAGGCAGGTGGCCAACTACTGGGTGTCTTACCCTAGTATTTGTTGATGGCAGTTCATAATTTTTGGGATTTTGTGCAAATTGTGGATCAAAAAAAGGTATCAAGTGGTATGTTTACTTTATTCATAAGTCAATAATATGAATAATGAAAAATTTACCAATACTTTAGCCTGTAGACCCATCCCTGAAAGTTTCATTTTTCCTAACTTAACCCCTTTCCAATACAGCTAAAGTAGAATTTTCCCAGTATTTTAAAGTACCAGCCTCTACTCCTTCTCCCTCTAGAGGGTTCTGAAATTTGCCTATGTGACAGGTCTGTACCTAATTCCTTTCCAAGATAGCAAAAAGTAGAAATTTAACCATACTTTTGCCTGTAGACCCATCCCTGGAAATTTCATTTTCCTAACCTAACCCCTTTCCATGATAGCCTAGCCAAAAGTAGCTAAAGTAGAATTTTACCAAGGACTTAAATAGTGTTTCCCCTATAAATGATTGTAAACTATGACAGAGGATAAGAAAAGTCTAGAAGTGATGAATTCAGTTTTGTGCTAACTAAACAATGCTGAAGACTGTATAGGCTAGGCCTATTTACCACTAGGCTACTTACTTTCACTTTGAGTTGTTGTTGGTGTGGGCTCAGCTGCGATTTTTGAGGCTAGCGTTCTAATTACAGCTGTTTTTCCATTTACATTCAACGAAATTTGTCTCAAGATAGGAGAGGCAATCATTTTGGGCAATGTTTTATAGCCTAATAATTTTCGGGTTTACATAATCTGAATTTACTTCTTCAAAAAAGATATACATTTTAATCAGCTTGTCAATGCCATCTAAAACCACTTTTGGAAGCAATATTTCAAAATAAGATTACGTGGTTTGGCTGCTGAGAAAGCCTACCTAGAGATGAATGTTCACTTTAAAGTAAGAGTTGGACGGGGATATCGATTTTCCCTGAAAGTCAAAGCTTCGGATACTTTGGAATCTTTATACACAAATCTGACCGCACATCTGAGAGAAAATCGGATTCAGTAAGTTTTGACCTAGGTTAGGCCGAGCGCAATTTAAGCTATTTTGAGATCTGTAGACTAGCCTTAAAGCTGATCTTTTGGTAAAAACCCCAACCCTATATATACCAATTCAGGGTATATATTTGCACCCTAGGGGGGGGGTAAATTTTATTTCTGATGTAAATGGGAGGTAAGTTTAAACAGTAAATTTTTACCAAATCATATTATTGACTTACAAATAAAGTGAATATACCATTCAATGCCTTTCTTTATGCTCTTTCCTATATAAAAACTGTTTTTGTCAGAAATGAGTTTTACCCCAACCCCTAAATATACCAATTCAGGGTGTAGCCTATATTTGCACATTAGGGGGGGGCAAATTTTATTTTTGATGTAAATGAGAGTTAAGTTTCAACTTTACCCCCACCCCCATAATGTGCAAATATACCTACCCTAAATTGGTATATAGGGGTAGGAGTAAAATTAATTTCTGACAAAAATGATTAGGCCTATTATATTTTGAAAGAGCATAAAAAAAGGCATTGAGTGGTATATTCACTTTATTTGTAAGTCAATAATATGATTTGGTAAAAATTTACCATTTAAGCTTTACCCCCACCCCCTAATGTGCAAATATATAGCCTACCCAGGGGCTAAATTCTGTCTTTCTTACCACATAAAGCCAGCAGATATTCTTAGGGGATTAAAGAATGATTTAAATTTATTTATTGATAAATGGTGCAAGAAGGAGAAAATTACTAAAGACATATTTCAGAATTGGATAAACTTGATTTTGACTAGTGTACGAAATAGCATGTATAGAATTAATCCAAAAAATTCTGAGAAGAATTCAATATTTTATAATGCAAATATGAAACAAGCAATTGCTAACATACAGAATGAATTTGTAATTGTACCAGTTGATAAAGCTTGCAATAATTTTGCCATAATTTGTCAGAAACTCTACTGTGATATTTTATCAAAAGAGTTACAAACAACAAATACATACAAAAAGGCTCATATAGAGGAGAAGAGTTTAATTGAAAATATAGAAGAAAGAATTTTGAAAAAATTCAATATTAAAATAAATGATAATGATAAAAAGTTTCCTTTCTTATATTGGACAGTAAAATTTCATAAAAAATCCACCAAAACCACATTTTATTGCTGGGGCAGCAAGGTTTCCAACCAGAATTGCAGCCACTGACCTATCTTTAATTTTAGGAGAAATTAGAAATAAATTTAAAGCATATTGCTCTGGAATTAAATTTTTTCTAACTTTAACCCATATTGGAGTGTTAATAACTCATTACAAGTGATAGATTCTTTGGTTATTGTTTCAGCTAAGAGAATCGATTCATTTGACTTTACTACTCTGTATAAAAATTTTTCACTTAATTTATTATTAAAAAAATTTAAAATGGTTACAAAGAAATCTTTTCTTTTGTCTAATATTGGATTTTTGAAAATTGATACTTTTAATAAAAAAGCCCAATAGACAAACTTCTTTAGAAGTACTATAAATTCAAGATGTTATAGCTTGGATATGGTATGTGATTTATTGGAATTTGTTCTGTTTAATACTTTTATAAGATTTAATGGTAATTTATATAAACAAACTGTTGGCATTCCTGTGGGTGGGGATGCTAGTCCATTCATAGCAGACTTGTTTTTAAGTCAATTAGAATATGAATATATGATAAATCAAAATAGCTCAAGCAATGTAAAACATAACCTTTCAAATAATACAAGATATCTGGACAATCTCTTAGTAATAAATTGTGCAGAGTTTATTGAGATTTCAAAAAATATTTATCCACAAGAGTTAATTCTGGAGCCTAGCTATGGGACAGGACACTCTGACCATTTCTTAGATTAAATATTAATATTTCAGATAATAATAAATTGTTTTTTTAAATATATAATAAAACAGATGATTTTAATTTTGACGTAATTAATTTTCCATTCCTTGAAAGTAATATACATTCAAATATTACTTATTCAGCTTTTTATTCCCAATTATTTAGGTATGCAAAAATTTGCAGTAATTACACAGATTTTAAAAGATGTATTTTAAAAATAGATGTAAAAAGCTTAGCGAAAAACTGATCTTAAGATTTTTTTCTTCCAAAAAAAATTAGTTGGCAATTTAAAAAATTTAGTTTTATGTATCATGAACTTTTAGGTAAATATACAAAAAATTATAAAGAAATACTGAATGATATTTTAATATAATTTCTTTTTTACCTTTCTTTTTTGGAATTTTGAATGTGTACATTGTTTTCAAACCAGCTTGAAGAACTTTAAATCTGTAATCGGTTCCAGATACCAATAAAACCTGTGTTTTATAACTCACACCTGGGCCAGTCTTTATTTGTTCCACAATGGTCTTTGCTCAGGGACCTCTGGGATTTTAATAAGGAAAGAATGAAACTCATTTTGTATGTAATTTTGAATAATTTTACTAATATGCATGTATTTCACAAGTTTTACCTAACATAGGGATACCATAAAGATCTTATGGTAGAGGCTCTGCTGTGCTGGGTAAAGAAAGTAAAGCCTTGAAACCCATTAAAGCAGGTGGTATTTCTTCTGATGAGCCCTAATTAAAGGTACTAATTGGAAATATTTTGCTAGATTTAAGGTGCTTTTGCTTGTAAATTTACAACAACTTACATTTATTGATGATGACTTTGCATAGATTTGGACATTTCTATTTGGTTGATGGTTTGGTTATACTGTTTGATCCTAGGTAGTTGGACAGATGAGTAAGGTTAAAACCTTGTTCAAGTGCACATGTATCTCAATTGCTGGATTAGGATGACAGTCTTTTTGTTCTTCTTCTATCTCTCATTTTTTTTTTTTTTTTTTTTTTTTTTTTTTTTTTCTTGCCAAGTGATTACCTCTAAAACATTATAAAGAGGTGGGGATAAAATTCATTTCCAACAAAAATGATTATTATATTTAGAAAGAGCATAAAAAGGGCATCAAGTGTTATGTTTACTTTATTTGTAAGTCAATAATATGATTTGCAAAAAATTTACCTAAATTTGCAAGTGGCACAATAATTTAGCTAGGATGAAAGTGAATACATCATTTGATGCCTTTTTTGTGCTCTTTCATAATTTTAATAATCATTTCTGTCGCAAATTGCATCTTGAGCCCTTAAAGGGGCCCCAGAGGTATTTCATTTTTGGGTAAATTTGCAGGTGGCACAATAATTTAGCTAAGATGAAAGTGAATACATCACTTGATTTATTTTTTTATGCTCTTTCATAATTCAATGATTGCTTCTGTTGCAAATTTCATCTTGAGCCCTTAAAGGAGCCCCAAAGGTATTTATTTTTGTAACCACCCAAAGAAGTTATCAACAGTAGTTAAGTTATTGAAAAGTTGTTAAAAACATCTCTAGTTTATAAATAAGTTGTTCAAGAGTAATATATTCAAAAAATACTTATTTATAACAATTCAAACCTCATTTATTGGTCAACACAAATATAAACTGTTTTCCTAATGTTTCAAGTTTTTCAAATGCCATCAACAAAAATAGCACTGAATTTTGTAATTTGAAACTTTGCTGTCAACAGTTCAGGGTATAAATTTGCACATTGGGGGTGGTTAAATTTCATGGTAACTTTGCAGTGGACCATATAATTTAGCTAGGGTGAAAGTGAAAACATCATTTGATGCTTTTTTTTATTCTCTTTAATAAATTATATAAAATACCTTTGGGGCTCTTTTAAGGGCTCAAGATGCAATTTGCAACAGAAGCAATTATCGAATTATGAAAGAGCATAAAAAAGGCAGCAAATGATGTATTCACTTTCATCCTAGTTAAATTATTGTGCCACCTGCAAATTTACCCATTTTTTTAACCACATAAAGAAGTTATCAACAGTAGTTAAGTTGCTGAAAAGTTGTTAAAAACATATCACTAGTTTATAAATAAGTTGTTCAAGAGTAGTATATTCCAAGAATACTTATTTATAACAATTCAAACCTCATTTATTGGGTAACACAAATATAAATAGTTTTCCTAATGTTTCAAGTTTTTCAAATGCCATTGACAAAAAAAGTGCTGAATTTGCAATTTAAAACCTTCTCATTGACAATTCAGGTTATATATTTGCACGTCAGGGGGGTGGGGATGGGTAAATTTCATGGTATCTTTGCAGTGGACCATATAATTTAGCTAAGATGAAAGTGAAAACATCATTTGATGCTTTTTTTATGCTCTTTCATAATTCATATAATATACCTTTGGGCCCCTTTAAGGACTCAAGATGCAATTTGCAACAGAAGCAATTATTTAATTATGAAAGAACATAAAAAAGGCATCAAAAGATGTATTCACTTTCATCCTAGCTAAATTATTGTGCCACCTGCAAATTTACCAAGAACAATTCTTGCTTCTTAATGTGTACCAAAACAGATTTTCTAGGCACAAATCATTTTCATTCCCTGTTTTTTTTATGAATGAATAGATTTTACATAGGAAGACTCATATGTCCTAACGCAATAAATTAGTACCAATAGATTCATTTTAAGCTTATTTTCAGTAGGCTACAATAGGTTTTACTTTAACAATGCTCCCCTGATGGTCCCTTGTATAGCCATACTGATATGTTTCCCCAATACTTCAATCTATTCATATGTCATGGCTAATATGTCAAGCTGGCTATGGTATTTGGCTAAATTTAGGTCTACTCAAAAGAAAACACTTTAAAATTCGAAAAACAACTTTTAAAATTCCTAAAATACTTACAGAATTTCTAAAAGTACTTCAGTTTACCATTCAATCCCCCCCCCAATGTTCAAATACATAGCTAAAATTAGATAATTCCCAGTCATTTTTTGGTTTCTTGATTTTTTTTTTTCAGTGTTGCTTCTTTGATGTTTAATCTATTTGAATAAAAATCAAGAAACTGGAAAACGTATAAGAATATATAATTTTGGCTATATATTTACACATTAGGGGGGGGGGATAGATTAGTTAATTAAAGCAAAGTACTTTTAGGAATGATACAAGTAATTATTTTAGGATTTTTTAAAGCAGTTTTCAGAACTTTATTTTGTTTCCTTTTGAGTAGGCCTAACTATAGACTAATATCCTAGTTATTCCCTCAGTGTAGAATATATCTTAGTATAGGATTGTTCTGGGTACCCGGCTGACTGACTGTATTTCAAACAATAGGCTATACAAAAAATGTGGTTCAATACCACTCTCTAGGGCTATAATGAAAGAAAGGTTGAGGTGGATAGGGCACAGTGTGCAGATGAAGGATGACAGATTGCCAAAGATTTTTCTTTTGGCCAACTGTCTAGGGGTAAACGGAAAGCTGGTTGTTCTCGTCTGGGGTAGGAGGACGTCATAAAGAAAAATTTAAAGGAAATGGGAACTTCGTGGGCAGGTGTAAAAAGGGAGGCTTTGAATAGGGATGGAGGAGGAGCGTGCATAGCTGTGTTGGCCTCAGGCGGCTTGGTGCTGTGGTGAGTTGTTAGTAGTAGTAGTAGTAGTAGAATATATCTCTGCCTTTGATAGATGGAAAGTATGGGAGGTGCACAAAACCTTCTCTTTTTTGGTTTTAGACAATGAAAAACTGAGTGGCCACCTTAGAATTCTTAATCCCAGGCATTTTTAGACTGTTTGGACAAAAATTAATGGGTAGTGGCACATCAGGAAGAGACAGCACCTTGCTATAACACAATCTCTTGCTACTCATACAGAGCAATAAAAATGGTGATTTCCTTTCACATAAGCCCTTTCCCAATATTTAACAACCACTGGCTTGATACCCTCACCCCTGAAAAAAGGAGACAAATCAGTGCTTACTATGCAAGTTATTTTCCTTGCTTTTCAAGGTGGGATATGTAATTCTTCTAACATGGGTTTCTGGCCATGCTGATTTATATGGTTCAAATTTTTTAACAGTCCAAAATACTTTTCAAGAGGTTTTGGCCTCTTTTTCAGAATCCCATTAATTTTATTTTGTAATAAACTTTTACTGTAAAGATTAACCAAAATAATAGTTATTATTCCTGAAGCTGCATGAAATGAAATTTTTTTTCACTATATAGTTTTTTTTCAAAACATTTTTTAGACTTTTGGTCAGACTCTTGGCATAATGTTTAACTCTTTACTAGATTGATAATGACTATTTTATTGGCAATCCAGATTCTCAAATTGGGAATCTGATTGTCAAATTGGATTTCTGTTCACAATTTCATCATGGATTTGGATTCTCAGTCCAACAAACAAATTCTTGTTTGGATTTTCTAACTCTTGTTTGGATTTTCTAACCCTTGTTTTGACTCATAGATACCCCATTTCAAGACTAAAAAAAATTGTGAGATACATAATTTTTTGGTGACACTGTGATACCTTATATTACCTTAAATTGCATTATCCAGCAAAATAAGGAAAAATCCCATAGAGTTGCTGGTCAGTGATGATGGGGAGCCATTGGTTTGGCAGTGTCCCACTCTGTTTTCCATGGTTTAATGGACCAATTCTTATCAACAGCAATCTTGAATACATTAAGAGAGGGAACAGTGACAGCTGCATTGGGATGACTGTTCCAGAGGGCCACTACTCTGTGGGAGAAATAGTGGTTGCAGAGTCTGCTGTGAGCTCTCTTCTGGAGCAGCTTCTTACTATGCCCTCTTGTCCTGGATGATTTGTCAAGTTGGAAAGGCTTCTGAGTAGAGGAATCAGCATACAGTAGCTTGTAAGCCATGATGACATTGCCCCTCTGTTGTCTGTAGACGAGTGTTGGGAGCTGTAGTTTGTTCAGGTGAGATGGATAGTCAAGGTTCTTGCATCCATCAACAGCTTTGGTTGCACACCTTTGAACAGACTATTTTCTGTTGGTCACCCTTATTCAGGGATGTGGCAACACACATCCCAAATTCCAGCAATGGTGGCAAGAGACCCTTGTACAGCTTTGCCATGACTTTGGATGATCTGCTATGTACTGTACACTTAATTATTTTGAGGGTCTGAGATACTTTGGCAACTGCTGTATGTGTGTGTTTGTGGAATTTTAATTCTTCATTGACAACTATTCCCAAATCTTTTTCAGCTGCTGAAGAACCAATTGATTGCCTAGAGCCATTCCCTCCACTCATATGGTACTGCCACTTCTCATTTTTTCCCCAAAATGTACTATCTTGCATTTCTGGATTTTAAACTCAAGTTTCCATTGGCAACCCCAATGGGAAAGTGAATCCAGGTCTTCCTTTATGGTGGCTCTTGTTGCTGTTGACTCTGCAGGCCCAATAAGCTTTGAATTGTCAGCATAAATGCTCATCTTATTTCTTACAGCCCATAGAGTATCATTAATGAAAATATTGAAAAGTGTTGGGCCCAAGATTGTTCCCTTGGGCACAACACTATCAACTTTAGCAGCTTCTGAGAGGAATTTTTGCCCATTATCCCCAAACACTTTAACTCTCTGTTTTCTTCCTTAGAGGAACTGCATTGCCCATTCAACAACTTCCACATGTATCCCAGTAGCTAAGAGTTATGCCTTCAAATGGTGATGGCAAACTTTGTCAAATGCCTTTGCAAAGTCTAATAAGATCATATCAGCAGGGATTCCCAGGTCTATTAGTTTGGTGGCATATTCATATGTATCAATAAGATTTGTCTCAACCAAGTGTCCAAATCTGAATCAATGTTGGCTACTGGTAAGTAGTTTATTTTCTATCAGGTGTTTCATAACAGTGGTATTCACAATTCCTTCAAGGATTTTACTGACTGTTGAGGTGATACTAATGGGTTGGTAATTGGCAGCACAGATCCAGATTCCACCCTTGTGAACAGGTGTAATATTTGCGTTTCACCAATCTTGAGGGATTTTTTGGCATCAAGAGACTTCTGGAACAGTTTTGCTAGGGGGAGGGCAAGCTCCGCATGAGCCTCTTTCAAAGTCTGAGGGTGAACCCCATCAGGACTAACTGACTTATTTGGGCTCAATCTTTTGAGCTGTGATTCTACATCCAAAGTGCTGACAGTAATAATTTGCATCAGTTTCTGAATATCATATTCTGGCATCTGTGGTAGGGGGGCATCTTCGAGAGGTGTAAAAACTGACTTGAACTGCTGATTCAGAGCTTCGGCTATACCTCCAGGGTTGTTTATGGTATTCCCATTAACTGAGAGTTTGTTTACTGAATGTCTTCCAGGCTTTTGAGTGGAGGTATATTCCCAAAATTTCTTCACATTTGTTTTGGATGCTGAAGCTAAAGACTCCTCATACTTGCTAGTAATTTATTTTGTAAGGTAGGGGAATTTGTTTTGTATTTGTCATGATTTGCCTGCATTGGGATGTCCTTGTACCTTCTCTAAAACTTCTTTTTCTTTTGGACTGCTAGCTTGATTTCTTGTGTGATGAAAGGGAGCATTCTTGATCTTTATTTCCAAGTGGTTGTTGTGTGTTTTGCAGTTGTCTCACTGAGGACCCTTTTCACCTCAAGCCAAGCTCCCTCTACATTATTTTTTTCAACAAAAGACAAATCTTGTTTAGCTAAATCTTGCCTGACTTCGTTGTAATTTGTATACACATGCTTTCTAAAATTGTTTGTCTGCGGGTATAGCTTTAGTTGACAAGTTATGGCTATATGGTTGCTTGTGCCAAAAGTTGGCTCTGGGTCTATACTTTGGATTGCTATCTATCTTTGACAAGTAGGAGATCCAGGAGAGAAGGGTCATGTCCCTCTCTTTACCTAGTCAGGAAATCGATTGTCTCATACAATGAATGCTCTTGTAGGCACTCAAGGAGAGGGCTAATCTGGTCATTGTTATCTCCTGTAGCAGCATAACCACTAACTCATTGAATCTGAGGCAGGTTGAAATTTCCGACAATTACTATATTATGGCAAGGATGACTCATCACTGAACTTATAGAATTTGCAATTAAGAGGTGGGAATCTTTCTGAGAGGGAGAGTTTGGGCTTCTATAAATACAACCTATAATTAAGGGGTGACCCTTTAGATCAATTTTTATCCAGACCTGCTCTACCCACAGCTCATACTGAGAACCAAGATTAAAGTCTTCTATCTTCAGTGATGATTTGACATACAGGACAATTTTTCTTCCTTCCGGTTTCAGCAGGTTTGAAATTATTCTGAATCGGGTGATCTGGATTTGTACATCAGTCAGTGGCACTGAAGTATACTTTGGTTTAACTTCAGTGAAGGCAAACACACTCACTTCAGGCCTTGCTGACCCTACAGCTTTTATTTCATCCATTTTTGTGATGACAAAATCCATGTTACTGTAAAGCACAAATAGTCCATCTTCATTTTCAATATGGGCATCACCAATATTACTAAGTTCTGACTCACAAGATTCAAAAGTGGAACTATCCAAAGGTTCTCTGCTATTAATACTTGATAAGGCACTCACAAGTGATTTATCATTATCAGTCCCGATTGTGGGGC
Organism: Artemia sp. Qi Xiang Cuo; assembly: GCF_049724085.1. Lineage (NCBI taxonomy): Eukaryota > Metazoa > Arthropoda > Branchiopoda > Anostraca > Artemiidae > Artemia > Artemia sp. Qi Xiang Cuo. Next base: position 11,702,816 of record NC_142809.1, read on the forward strand.
TTACGTTCGAATCACTCACATTAAAGTCTCTGTGTACAGCACTATTTACATGGTTTTGACAGGCATCAACTTCTAGATCTCCATCGCCTGTGACCCCAGCGTAGTTGGGGGCTGCTGGGAGTTTTTTGGGACAATCTTGTTGCCTTTAATCACAATATCTGATTCACCACTTGCTGCCTTCTGTATAGTTCTTCATATAATTTCTGCCTTTTATCATGGTCTGCTTTTGATACATCATTTCTGAATGGAACTGCCCCTTTTTTGTCAAATGATTTCTGGAGCATCAGCTTCTTAATCTTGAAATCGGGGACATAGAACATGATTGGGGTGGGCGTAGAAGATTTTAGGTTATGGAGGCAGTGGGATTCACTAGGCGTTGGACGTTTGAAATTGGGACACCGGGTAAACCGTATTCGTTAGCTAGGTGCTCGTGGACAAACTGGGCATTATCGGGTTGAGTAGCAACTCCAAAGGCCATTATATTTAGTCTTATCTTCTGTCTGTCGCGGTCTTTGAAGATTAGTGCCTTCACCCTGCTTTCAAATTGTTTGTTTAAGACTTCTTTTAGAGCAGTTGTTTCAGCAGTCACTAGGTTTTTCAAAACCTGTTGGTCTGTTGCAGCTACCGAGTACTGCTCCAGGGAGTGTACTCTATCTTCAAGGCCTGTAAACTTAGCGTCTATTTCAGCCTTCAGTTCAAGTTTCTAGCTCAAAAAGGAGTCTTTAACTGCTTCTTTGATTTTCACATCCAGGTTCTTTATTGTGTCATCAAGACCACTCAGTGACTTTTTTAAGCTACTGTCCACAATTTTCGCTATTTCTGAGGCATTAACAATGCCTTTTGGGTTGCCCTTGCACATGGGACATTTCCACTCACAGCCTATGCAGCAAGTCATCTTTGTTAATAAGATATATTCCGGTTCTGAAAGATCAAGGCATTCTGCACACAGCCATCACTCACAATCATCACAGTTCTTAGCATTAGAACCTTCGTTCAAATTATCTTCACTGGCTGCACACTTGTCCATAACCTTCATTGGGCTAACACGCATCCGTTTGCTTGCCATTTCTGGTTTGAGATAAATAGCAAGAGTCTATCAATTCTCTTGAACAAATAACGCTTTATCGTGTCAGGTTCAAATCCACTTTTTCTTGTCTTGAAACTTAACTCTTCGTTAGCTCTAGCTGTAAATTCAACTTGAGCAGAAGACTAAAATCACACTTCGGCTTTTTAAAAGCTCAAGTGTGATTTTATAAAAAAAAAAGTATGCTCAAGTGTGATTATATAAAAGATATAAGCTCAAGTGTGATTATATAAAAGATATATAGATTTTTATATATGCTATCAACTTTCAGCTGCAATTACTCAAAACTTGTTTTTGCTCGGCTTTCTAACCCACTTTCAAACTCAGATAATATAGAAGCATAAAATATGCTTTTTTGCTATGGTTATCAAGATATCAAGCATAATAATCTTTCTCATATCCTGTCTGATTCTAACCACAATGGCTCAAAACTTATTTTTGCTTGGATTTCTAATCCGCTTTCAAACTCAGTTCATATCAAGGAGGCACACTTGTGCCTCTATAAAGAGGCGACCCACAACAATGTTAAGCGATTTCCGGTCCTAGCGGTCGCAGAGAGACAGCGGTGATTGCATTTTGTAGCCCAAGCTCCAACTAAGAAACGTGCAAAATTTCACCCCCCTCCGACTTTATCTTCATGGGTAAGAGTGGGCCGGAAGTTTTGACCCTCCGGCCGCAGCCCCCCTTTAACGTTGTCTGATTGGGCTGAAATTTAGAGGTTAAGCTTTCCTAGGGCCCGGGAGCTTATCCTCGAAATTTCAGCTCAATCCGATCACTCCAAAAACCAAATATAACCACTTAAAGTTCATTTCTCTTTTTTTTATCAGCCACGCCTACAGGCCACAGTTGGCAACGAATCCGGGTGAATGAGGACTCATTCGAACCGGAATTCGACCTGTTAGGGCCTTTTGATATTTTCAGACCGAAAAAATTTTCCCCCAAATTTACATTTACGAAAAACCTCGTTTTCCTATAAGAGCCCATGTTAATTTTTCCCACCACAGCCCCCCTTTAACGAGGTCTGATCGGGCTGAAATCTAGAGAATAAGCTTTCCTGGGGCCTGGGAGCCTATCCTTAAAATTTCAGCTCTTTCCGATCACTCCTTCCCTGTTTTCCAAAAACCAAATATCAAATTTTGTGGGGATTTGCTTGCGTCAAAAATACATCGCACAGAATAAAAATAATGCAATGTCTCTGTGGTACAGTGGTCGCTATTCCTGACTGTCAGGCGGAAGATCCGAATTCGATTCTCCGTCAGAGAAATTTTTCTATATATTGAATTTAAAGTTTAAAAAAGAAACTCAGTTTCTTTTTTAAATCCAATCTATTAAATCCTTCGGGTCAACAGGCGTCTCCAGAAGAATATCACAGTCGGCCTTCAGGTTACAGGTAAGTCTCCACTGCTTTGATAACATGGGGCCTGGGGCGGCTGATAAAAATCTTACTGTGCATTTGATTCGAGTATTCAGGAATTAAAAGCCTTAACACAAGAATCTTCAAAAGCGGGGGGTTTTGGCGGCGGCAGCCCCCCATCATTAATTCCTCAAAAGATAAGCTAACAGTTATTCAAGCAAAAAAAAGTTATAAACTGTACAAAAACGAGCAGAAATTATTTGAAAAAAACTACATTATCTAAAGAGTTAAAGAGGCTGAGTCACAAGTTCGAACCTTAACGTACAGGGATTAGGTGGTACAGTTGAGGGGCTGCCACCCCCCAACCACCCGCTTGCGTATATGAAATGGACTGTGCCCTCCTCAACGCCTCGCTCTTTACGTAAAGTTTTTATTGTTTAAAAAAAAGAGTTGTGAGAAAGTCAAACTTTAGCTTAAAGAGCGAGGTGTTGAGGAGGGCACAGCCCCTTTCATATACGGAAGCGGGGGTTTGGGGGCGGCAGCCCCCCAACTGCACGTCCTAATCCCTGTACGTTTTAAGGTTCGAACTTACGACTCAGCCTCTTTAACTCTTTAGAAAACGTAGTTTTTTTCAAATATAGAAGTATAGGATTTGCTCTTTTGTTATGGTCATGAAGATGTCAAGCATAATAATCTTTCTTATGGTCTATCTGCTTCTGATCACAATTACTCAATGCTTGTTTTTACTTGGCTTTTTCGTCAGTCCTAAACTCTCAAATGACGAGTTTCAAACTGATTTCCCTGTTTTTTCATGTTTGATGCATGCCCTTTTGTTTTGGGTACAGTGAAGTCACAAATAATGATCTTCTTCATAACCTAGTACCGTAATTGAAACTACAATTCCTTAAGACTTGTTTTACTTAAGTGGAATAGGTTATTGACATCCAATTTTGAGATCTTTCAGATTCATATAGCTTAGAACATTAATTGATGGAAATTTCTGCCATTACTCATTTACTAATTCTGACAAAATAAGAGCTTGCAATTTTTAGAAGAATTTCATTGGCCAATCAAATTTTAGAGAAAACTTGAGTTTAAATCAAAATTTATTGACAGAATTGAAATCTTTAGCAATCATTTCTTCCACTTTGAAAAAAGAACATCTTCATGATTTGAAACTTGGCATATAAAAGCATGAAATTCTTAGATATCTTTTTTTGGCTGATGAAACTTTGGTAAAAATGTCAGCTTTAATTGTAAGTTACAAACAAAACTTGAAGCTCTTGAAATTTAAGCTCCAGACTTGAAAAAAGGGATGTTTATATAATTTGAATCTTGAGTGACAAAAGCTTGACAATTCAAAAGCTTTTAATCAAATTCGCTATTTTTATGTAGTCTTTGGTTTTCCAGAGATGAACCTTTTACCACATGAGAGGGAAATATCAACTGATATTTCTTAAAGTTTTAATCTACTAACAAAAATTATCTTTTTGAAAGGGATAGCTTTAAAATGAAGAAAATATTAATTTGGATTAGTACTGTCTTAAATCACTGTCTTAAAAGACTAAACTGACTACAATAAAAAAGTGCATGATGATAAATTCTTTTTCTTCTATGAATTGAAACTTAGAGCAGCTGAAAATTGGGATTTTGATTTCATTTTTTTTTATTATTATGAAAAAACTAATCAAAATATTTTTTCTTTTTTTATGAAGTACAAATGAGGTTGTAGTCCACTGGGGGTTTTGAGAAGGCAGTAACACTACATTTATTTTGATAATATTTGTTTTGATTTAGTTTATACAGTTTATATTTTATTGCTCGTCATGGTTTCTTTTTTTTTAGATTTCATTGTTTTGTTCAAAATAAATTCTGCTTGCTTTGAAGTAAATATTTTAAAAAGCTAACTAAGGTCAATTTTTGTGGAAAAAAGTATTGCTTTAATCCCCCCCCTCTGTCTCTCTCTCTCTCTTTCTTTAATCCCCCCCTCTTTCTCTCTCTCTCTCTCTCTCTCTCTCTCTCTCTCTCTCTCTCTCTCTCTCTCTCTCTCTCTCTCTCTCTCTCTCTCTCTCTCTCTTTCTCTCTTTCTCTCTCTCTCTCTCTCTCTCTCTTTCTTTCTCTCTCTTTCTCTCTCTCTCTCTCTCTCTTTCTCTCTTTCTCTGTCCCTCTGTCTGTCTCTCTGTCTGTCTGTCTGTCTCTCTCTCTCTCTCTCTCTGTATCTCTCTCTCTCTGTCTGTCTCTCTCTCTATTTTTCGCTGTGCCTCTATCTATATCACTCTTTCTCTCTCTCTCTCTCTCTCTATATCTCTCTATCTTTCTCTCTCTCTCTCTCTCTTTGTTCCTCATACTGTTACAAGTACTTCTCCAAAGCAGATATAGACACCCAAAGTAGAGAGCCAAAGTAGATATAGACTTAAAGATGTGTCAAAGTATAAAAAAAATAATTTTTGAATGCTCTGGTCTTAGGTTCAGAGAAGCTGAAATACTCCTTGGAACCACCAAGCTTCAAAATACTGATCAAAGTATTTCACATGCTGGAATTGTTAGTGGTGATCTGCTTTTTGTCAACTTAATTGCTTGGGAAGCTTCCCCAAAAGAATGGGAAGAGGAACCAAAATCTCAAGGACATTTGTTTGAGAGTAATAGAAAAAGAACCAGCTAGTTATTCAAGGTAGGAAGCGTCATCTGTTTCCTATAAGGCTCTTCATTTCCTAAGTTCATCTTATATTATCTGTTAATATATTATAATTTGTCTATTATCTGTTATATTATCTGTTAATAAATTATTTTTATTTGTCTTGCTTTCTGATTGCCGACTCAATTTTACTTCTTTTTTTTACTGTTTTACTGTTTCCTATAAGGCTATTCATTTCCTAAGTTCATCTTATATTATCCATTATTAAGTTATTATTATAATATATTTATATATCGAAGTTCATCTTATATTATCTGTTAATGTATTATAATTTATCTTATAGTATTTTGTTTTGTTGGCTGTAATTGCTTTTGGATTTTATTTGACATGATATGTTTGTCTAGTTTCTATGCATACATATAGGAAATTAGTATGTTCTTATTATTAATATGTTTGATTAACATCTTCTCATGACATAATTTGTGTTCTAAATTTGGTCCTGAAGTTATCATTTTTCTAGGTCTAAGCACTGTAGAAAAAAAATACCTACTTTAAGGTATTGCATTGAAACTATGTAGAAATATAATAAGCTGTTAAACTAGATTTGCAATTTTTTTAGTTGGGGGGGGGGGGGCAATTCAAAAAAATCTTCTCATGACATAATTTATAGGATGTATTTTAATGTTGATGTGATGTCAGTTCAAATTTATGTTTAAAAATTATATTTTGTATTGGGACCAGAAGGTTCAAAATTACTTGGCTGCTACTAGGTATGTATATACTTTTTAGGCTGGGGTGGTATGCCTCAACTTTGGCTCTAGCCAAGATTAGCCACTAGGCTCCCACTATGGCTCTACTCCGAGTTCATGGTTAGATTTAAAACTATTGAGAAGTTAATTTTCGAGATTTATTTAGAGCCAGGAGTGTAGCTCTAGTATTTTTATTAGCCTCCTGAGACCTGACCATAGAAATACTTTCCTGATTATGTTCATTTCTTTGTAGTTGACTTAAAAAAAATCATTTTGACCATTGATCAACAAAAAAAAAAGTTGAGCCCCCCTCCCTCCCTCTGGAGGATGTCCACAGGTGTGGACATTGGGTCCCTATCGAGCTAAGAGCATAGTAAAAATCTGTTTTGTCTATTAAAAGAGATATGTCAAAACGTTGAAAACAAAACATTACCCTTCATGAAAGTTCTTGAAGCAGTTGTTGTCTCGTGTCAAGCAGAGATTGATTTTACACTGTGAACACATCCATCTTGACGTTTTGCAGTATCCAGGCCTTCTGAACTAGGCTGCAGTCGCCATGTCAAAAAATTCTGGTAGATACAGTCCAGCTCTGGCAGACGGTGGAGGGATCTCCTCCTTTTCACACTCAAAACACGGTGTTGAGTTTCACCCAATGGCTCTTCGTTGCTATTTTTTTGACCTCGTGACTCTGAGCTTCCAAAATTGAGCAAAAACTCGGCCACGTTGAAACGAAGATCAATGAGCTGTTTGAGGTCACCGGAAACTTCTGGGCCACAGCCCTTCAGCTCATGAAATGCATTGGCTAGTGCAGCATCCACAAAATGATGAAACAGACGCACAGTCCATTTTTTAGTACGCGTCTCAAATCGGTAATAGCTGACCATGCGGTCCACAAGATCGACCCCACCCATGTAGGTGTTGTAGTCGGAGACTACTTGTGGACATTTGACCTGCACGTAAGACCCCTGGCGCTTGTCATTTCGTTTGACCTCTGTCTCCTCTTCTATACCTTTGCAGTTTGAAGACAGGAGAACCACTTTGTTATCATACCATTGGGTCACAGCCATTTTCTATCTGAGCGCACAGACATGACAGAGGTTCCTCTGCCCTTTCTTTTCATTTCTGTTTCAGTAAAAAGCGTTGGGCCGTTGGCACCCAAACGGTTCTTCATGATAGTTCCGGTCGCATTTATTTTTCTTTCAGCCAGCATGTCGAGGAGCTTAACAGACGAGAAGAATCGGTCAAAATAGAGGTTTGCACCTTCTGGTAGGGTCTCAGACAAGCGCAGTACAATCCCAGCTGCCAAGCCATGTTCTACCAGCTGTTCTCCCAGGGTGGTGGCTCCCTGGTAAATTTGGAAGTCAAGTATCAGTCCTGAGGAGCTGGTAAGGACAAAATTCTTTAATCCAACCGGATTGGGCTTGTTAGGGACATATTGCTTGAGAGTCGACATACCCTGGAAGGGTATCATCTGTTTGTCAATTTAACAGATCCTGTCACGTGGCAGCTGGAGACAGATATTCCTGAAGTTGTCAAGAATCGGCTGCACCTTTCAACGCCTATTTTTGTTTTTTTTTTCGTCTTAGATTTCTGAATCAAAAATGAACTTCAGGTTCGACCGGATTGTGAAGAATCTGTCTCGAGCCATCTTTTGTGATATGGCTTCCACCCTAAACGTCCCAGACAAGTACATGTGGATCCGAGGAAACTTGAGGTTCCCCATCAGGATGACAATGCAAACAAAAATTTTCACCTCGTCTGGAGTTACATTCAAGCTTTTGTGGTGGGTCAACTGATAGTTGTAGTTCATGCAAAAAGCTATACGTTCAAAGAAGCACTCCGGGTAATATTGCAAAAAGAATTGTTCTGTACTCCAATCGTCGTGGTCCTGGAAATGAGTGGGGCCCACGTCCGGGCCACGATGATTATTGAACCGCCGAGACTTCCTCCAGGAAAAGGTTGCTGCTACTTTGTCAGCCTTCAAGCGTTTGGCACGGGTTGCTAAGGTTACGTCATCATCAGATTCTTCATTTTCAACATCTGGAAGAACAGAATAACTGCTTGATGACGGAATGGCTGCAACAGCTAGTTCACCATCACAGTCTGAAGACGACAAGGAGTGGTTTTTTATCCATTCCACATCATCATTTAAATCAGAGAGGTCCAGGTCACTCTCATCGAGCATTCCAAGGGCGTCATCAAGGGAAACTACAATAAACGAACAGGTTCAGTAAGCTTGAAACTATTAGCTAGATAGATAGATAGGTAGATATATAGATAGAGATTGGCAAAAGAACTATCACAAACCCTAGTGGACCAAATTTGCATTTCTTAGTAAAAAAAAAAATACAATAACAAAATAATACAATAACAAAACATAGTTACCACTGTAACGAAAACACGACAGGTAACAGTCAGAAAATACAAAATACAAAAGTCATAAATATAGGTCATAACTATAAAATATTTTTAAGGTCATAATATAAAAAGATAAAAAGGGTAACAAATAAAATAACCAAATATTCAACAATGGAAAAATAATATATACAAAATAGTTTAATTTTTAGCAGACTTACGAGAGGTGATTTTTGTTGATTTTATTTGCAAAAAAGGTAATAAAAGTTTTTTATAAAGTAGGGAAGAAACGGGTAGGGGAGACAAATGGGGGGGGGCGGGGGACATTTTACGGGGATGGGGATTTCTTATGGGTGAGTGGCGGCTATGTTGTTGCCAATTTAGTAAATAAAAAAATTATTGGCCTCTGCTATCCCCATTAGAACCAAGATTTGAACTACGAAAAATCAACCCTAGCTTTTTAATCGATTAGAACTGCCTGTCCACGGACGTGGACATGTAGGTTCTCCAAGTTCCAAAAGATGGCACTTATCGGATTAACTGCCTTTGAAACTTTCTAACCACTGTCAACAATCAAGAGAGTACACCTGATTTTTCTCAGAACTCGATTTTGCCACTTTCTTTTTTTTTTCTTTTTTCTCACCTTTGCTTTTTTTCATCTACTTACTTTTTACTTTTATAGTTTGTTCCCAGGAGGATAACCAATATGGTGTTTGGTCATAAAATGGCTCATAAGTTAACATGGTATTCACGTGATGGTAAGACAGCAAACCTTATTGTTTATGTTTTAGTAAACCAAAGATTGGCAGGATCAATACAAGATACTAGGGTACATAGGAGTGTTGTTATTGATGTTAAAAGTAAAGACCACCATCTGGTAGTGTCTAAGGCTAGTTTAAAGCTGAAATATCGGAAGGGTAACTACCTCCCGGGAAGTTATGATGTTGGTACTACGGAATGTAAATCTGAGCGAAACCTTCCAGGAATAGTTGAACACTAATCTTGAGAGTCTAAAATTTGATATTGTGGAATAATTTGATGGTTGGAATAATTTTAGAAAAATGATTTGGGAAGTTGCTGAAGGTGTATTAGGGAAGAAAGCTAGAACTGCAGCTAAGAATATTAGTGAAAAAGCTTTATGTTTAATAGAAAGGAGAAAGGACTTGGTACAAGAATTATCTGAGTGATAGATCATATGAAAACAAAAGAAATGTAAAGAAAGTGGAGAAAATATTAAAATATGAACTAAGGAGGTGTGGAGTGGAGGCCATGGATAAAATTGCTGAGGATCTGGAAGATGCAGCTAGACGGCATAATAGTAAAATATTTTACTGGCACGTTAACAAATTGAGAGGGAGTAGTCAATCCGGACTTGGCCTATTTAAAGATAGGAATGGGGTCACAATTAGCGATAAGGAAAAAACTAAAGAGAGATGGGCCGAACATTTTGAGAATTTGCTTAACCGAGATAGTGTTGCAGAAAAAAATATAGAGGAAAATGAAAAAGTTTGTGATACCTTGGATGTAAAGGAAGATTTGTTTTGTGAGGAGGAATTAGCAACATTACTAAAAGGATTAAAGAATAATAAGGCTCCAGGTGCTGATAGGGTGGTAAATGAGTTTCTTAAATATGGTGGCTCTGAGGTTAGAAATAAGTTACTGAAGATGATGAATATGATTTCCGAAAAACGGGAAGTACCTAACGATTTTAGGAAAACCTTAATTAAGCCACTTTGTAAGAAAGGTGATAAAAGTGGGTGCGGTAATTATCGAGGCATTAGTCTGGTCTCTGTAGGTATTAAATTACTTAGTAATATGATACTTTTTAGACTGAGAGATGCCGTAGACAATGTTTTAAGAGAAGAGCAGTGCGGTTTTAGAAAAGGTAGAGGATGTGTCGACCAAATTTTCATTCTTAGGCTAATAATTGAGAAGTGCCTGTCAAACACCTTTGGTCCTCAGTTTTATAGATTATGAGCAAGCGTTCGATTCTGTTGATAGAAGGGCTTTAGCAAAGGTCTTATCCTTGTATCGTATGCCAGACAAATACGTTAAATTGATTAGTGCTATGTACGAGGATAACACTGCCGCGGTTAAGGTAGGAAATGAGGTTAGCAGCTGGTTTTGTATTAATTCAGGAGTTAAGTAGGGTTGTGTTCTATCCCCCTTTATATGGATTATTTTGATGGAGTTTTTTTTAAGGAGCACAGGAAAGGCAATGGTAGACCACGGAATCAAATGGGGAAGAGAAAGTCTCCTGAACTTAGATTATGCTGATGATTTAAGCATCCTAGATGAAAGTGTGAGCAAAATGAATGAAGTTTTAGAGGTTTTGCGAGTTCAGGGTGCTAGAATTGGTTTGAAAATTAATGTTAGGAAGACTAAACCACTAAGGCTAGGAATAAGTGAAGATGAAAAGGTGACGTTGGTATTATTAGTAAAGATGGTGGTAGCAGTGAAGAGGTTAAATATAGAATAGCTAAGGCTCAGGGTGTTTTTTCACAGTTAAAAAAGTCTGGAAGTATAGGAAGATAAGTCTGCAAACCAAGATTAGATTATTAGAAGCTACAGTGATGACAGTGGTCAAATTTGGCTATGAAGCATGGACGCTCCGAAAAGCGGATGAAGATTTGCTAGATGTTTTCCAGAGAAATTGCTTAAGGATTTTTCTGGGTACCCGGCTGACTGACCGTATTTCGAACAATAGGCTATACGAAAAATGTGGTTCAATACCGCTCTCTAGGGCTATAATGAAAGAAAGGTTGAGATGGCTAGGGCACGTTTTGCGGATGAAGGATGACAGATTGCCGAAGATTGTTCTTTTTGGCCAACCATCTAGGGCTAAACGGAAAGCAGGTCGTCCCCGTCTGGGGTGGGAGGACGTCATAAAGAAAGATTTAAAGGAAATGGAAACTTCGTGGGCAGGTGTAAAAAGGAAGGCTTTGAATAGATTGGGGTGGAGAAGGAGCGTTCGTAGCTGATTTGGCCTCAGGCGGCTTGGTGCTGAGGTGAGTTGTTAGTAGTAGTAGTAGTTGTAATATATATATATATATATATATATATATGTGTGTGTGTGTGTGTGTGTGTGTGTGTGTGTGTGTGTGTGTGTGTGTGTGTGTGTGTGTGTGTGTGTGTGTGTGTGTGTGTGTGTGTGTGTGTGTGTGATGTGTGTGTGTGTGTGTGTGTGTGTGTGTGTGTGTGTGTGTGTGTGTGTGTGTGTGTGTGTGTGTGTGTGTGTGTGTGTGTGTGTGTGTGTGTGTGTGTGTGTGTGTGTGTGTGTGTGTGTGTGTGTGTGTGTGTGTGTGTGTGTGTGTGTGTGTGTGTGTGTGTGTGTGTGTGTGTGTGTGTGTGTGTGTGTGTGTGTGTGTGTGTGTGTGTGTGTGTGTGTGTGTGTGTGTGTGTGTGTGTGTGTAAAAAAAAAAAAAAAAAAAAATATATATATATATATATATATAGATATATATATATATATATATATATATAGATATATATATATATATATATATATATAATATATATATAATATTTCAGATAAATAATATTTCAAGATATATATATATCTTGAAATTTCTTACCACTTCACCACTTTTCAGATTGACGATGAAAGTATTGATCAGGATTATTTCTCATCAAGATGCCCCGCTAGCAAGACAGAGAGAAAATGGATCAAGTTCAAAGACCGCTTGAAGGAATCCATCACAAGTACCCTCGTATTTGTAAAACAAAAAGCTAAAAAACTGTTCTCTGAGAAAACACTAAGCTGCAGTATAAGGATTGCCATAAATCTGATAAAGTCGACAGAAAGGTCTACTGATCAAATATACCTAAGAAGATCACATACCATAAAGTTTTACCATACCAATTTACCAGATTCTTGGCGAATCTACCGGGAAGAAGTAGCAATCTACCATCCCTATACTTAAAGTGAAGGACGGGAAACTGCTCACAAGGAAGGAGGAAGGTATCAAAAGGCACACTTCCAAGATGGGACCAGGAGTTACTAATATCAGAAACCAATACTCTGTAGCCTTATTCAACCCACCAGGAACCTTTCCTATGAAAATATGTGTATGGATCCACCAACCAGAGAGGAAGCAGTCCCGTAAATCAAACTGCATAAAAACCAAAGAAGTCCTGGTATAGATGGCTTTTCTGCTAAGCTGCCTAAAGTTTTGCCTGAGTCAGCCATCATCAGCTGCATGAATTTGTTACGGATGTTTGGGACAATGAACACATCCCTGAGGAGTGGAAGGTATCAATTATTGTCCCCATCTTCAATAAAGGATACTGAATGGAATGAAAAACTGCCGAGGCTTACCTCTTATTTCGATTGCTTCAAAGATGTTCGCACTTGCACTTTTAAATAGGTTCCGAGACGCTAAATGCTCCCGAACACAACCCAATAAAGCATTATTTAGGCAGATATGGCCTACTATGATCAGATCTTAAGCTTACGACGGATCCTAGAACTTCTCTTCTAACACTAGGAGGGAACAGCCCAAATTTCCATTAATTCCATTACAGTATTTGATTTGTCCTACAAGATGCCATTTGGTCACAAATGGGAGAAGATGGCGTCCCTGAAAAGATCATCAGACTATTGAAAGTATACTTTGATGGAACCAAGGCCCAAGTTAGAGTCAATGGTGAGCTTTCCGTTTCGGTCCTGATTAAGGAGGGTGTATATATAGTACTGGTTAAGGAGGGTGTATATCTAGCTTGCCTTCTATCATCGATTTTTATCCCATTTGTCGTCAATTGGACTCAGTTGTAAACAGAGCACTCTTGACTAGCCTCGAAATAAGTCTAATGAAAATGATGCAGATGGCTGGGATGATGGCATCTCTTTGATGTTAAATGGTGGTCAAATAGAGAACTTGTGATCGTTCAGATACCTTGGCTGAATATAAACAATATTGGGAATCTTCATAGGAAAATCGGAGTTACATACCCTCAGCATGGTACATATTCCTGCAATTGAAAAATCTCCTTTTTAAGCGCAGTGAAGTCTCTCTCCACACAAAGTATCGTGTCTATAAAGCCATGGTACTCTCTGTTCTTCCCTACGGGTGTGAAACTTAGTCTCCAAAAGCTGTAAAAGCGTCAAAAGAGAACATATTGCATCAGAAATGTCTGTGGTATATACTAGACATTCATCCTTCAGATCGATTTTCGAACGACGAATTCGGAAGAAGATTTGAGGATTACCCATCTGTCTCTTATTTGTCGCAATGAGGTGTCTGAGGTGGTTTGGCCATACCATGCGGAGATCAGAAGAGCATAATAGGAAAAAATGTATTAAATACCTTCCACTACCAAGCTAGAGTCGACGGTGAGCTTTCTGTTTGGGTCCTGATTAAGGAGGGTGTATATCTAGTCCTGGTTAAGGAGGGTGTATATCTAGCTTGCCTTCTCTAATCGATTCTTATCCCATTTGTCGTCAATTGGAATCAGTTGTAAATAGACCACTCTTGACTAGCCTCCAAATAAGTCTATTGGAAACAATGCAGACGGCTGGGATGGATGGCACCCCTTTGATCTTAAATGGTAGTCAAATCAAGGACGTGTGATCGTCCAGATACCTTGGCTGAATGATAAACGATATTGGGAATCTTCAGAGGAAAATCGGAGTTACATACCCTCAGCATGGTACATATTCCTGCAATTGAGAAATTTCCTTTTTAAGTGCAGTGAAATATTTCTTAAATGGTGGTCAAATCGAGGATGTGCGATCGTTCAGATACCTTGGCTGAATGATAAACGATATTGGGAATCTTCAGAGGAAAATCGGAGTTACACACCCTCAGCATGGTACATATTCCTGAAATTGAGGAATTTCCTTTTTTAAGTGCAGTGAAATATTTCTCTGCATAAAGAGTCGTGTCTATAAAGCCATGATACTCTCTGCTCTTCCTTACGGGTGTGAGACTTAGTCTCCAAAAGCGTCAAAAGTTAACTTATCTTATCAAAAATGCTTATGATATACACTAGACATTCATCCTCCAGATATATTTTCGAACAACCAATTCGGAAGAAGATTTTGGGATTACCCATTTGTGTCTCATTTGTCGAAATGAGGAGTCTAAGGTGGTTTGGCCACACCATGCGGAGATCAGAAGAACATAATAGGAAAAATGTATTAAAAACCTTCCACCACCAACATGGAAGAGGAAATGAGGAGAACAGGAAAAAATATGGCTCGCGATAGTCAAGTCCACACTCGAGCCTTTTATTAGGGGTTTCCGAAAATTTGAGTGACTTTGGGATAATCACTAGTTTAAGATCATGGAGCTTGTCACCCTGGACCAAAATATCTGGAAAGAATCATATCTTCGTTTGCTGGGCATTACGAAGAGTCCAGATTTGGCTTGAACGTGGAACAAGTAGAAGTAAGTGGATAATCCGTCCGTAAGTAAGTAATTGGATTAACAACGCTGTTTGACTGCTAAAGTCCCTGCGTCGGCTCTGCAGTGTGTTGCTACAGCATTTTTCCATCTCTGGGTCGCGTATTTGTTGTAAAGTGTATTTTATGGTATTTGAGTGATGTAATCGTAGATGCCTTTATTCTCCCTTTACAGGGGAGGTAAACTATGGCCCTAAGGTATTTAAACTTTGATAGCGTGCCTTAGGCTATGACCGGACTAATGAGGCGTACCGACTGGGTATGTTCGAGGGGCTAAAGGTAGATCGTAGAGAGGTTGTCTAAAATACAGTACTTTTATTCCATTAACATATATTAATTCCAGATATAGATATTCTACTGGGGCTGGCTGTCCCAAATAGACCACAAGTCTCAAAAACTACACTAATATCTAATAAGATACATAGACACTTACAATGATAAGACAAGATTCCAAGGTATTTCTAAAAACAACGGACCAGAGGTCAGTCCGGCATAAAGTTAGTATCAGTCTGCCCTTTCCGATAAAATATATCTTTTATACATTTTTATCAACCACACCTTCCTTTAACCAGCCCACGTAATAGCTAGGAAGTGGTAATTTCTCAATTTCCCGTTAAGCAGAAACTTGGCAGGATATATTCCTTATCTTAATAAAAAGTTGTATTTCTAAACTTTGTATTTGTGTCTTAATATATTTTTACTAAATTAATAATTAACTGAATTAGAAAGCTTTTACCACATTTTACCAAGCCAAGCTCAAACCCATTTTACGACAACAAGACAAAGTAATCCGTGCATTTTGCTTATTGCTAAGCTTGGAATATGAACACCTTAAACATAAGGGCCGTTCTTTTACTCATCTTTGTGCTAAGATCTTACATCTTTTAACAAAGAACGCTTAAAAGTGAAATCTTAGCACTAAGATCTTACATCTTATAGCGTTCTTTGGCAAACGTCTTTCATCATTCTGTTCTGATCAGCGGTCTAAGAACAATGATGAGTATATCATCAAAGTTCTCTCATCATTGTTCTATATGGCAAAAAGATGGCGTCTTTCACAATTTTTGCTAAGATCAGTGAGCTGTAAGATCTTAGAACAAAGATGAGTTAAAAGAACGAAAATCTTTGCAGAAAGATGTGAGATCTTAGATGTAAGATTTTAAGGGCTAGGCACCCGTAGCTGATTTCGGGAACCGGTTTCAACAAGGGTGTATTCCACGTCGAGTGATTATAATTAATGATACTAAGAGGCGGGGCTTAGTGACGTTTTTCGGTGATAATCACCATTAATTACGATCAATCTATGATAATCATCAAATACGATTAATTACATGCCTAAAGCTCTAAAGCCCTAGTAAATTCCTTGTCTAGAATGTAATTAATGATGATTAATCCCCGAAAAACGTCACTAAGCCCCCTCTCTTAGTATCTTTAATTAGAATCACTTGACGTGGAATACACCCTTGCTGAAATCGGTTCCCGAAATCAGCTACGTGTGCCTAGCCCTTTAGTGCAAAAGAACGGCCAGATATTTGAGAACTCGCAGCTCGCAGTTAGTTTAAATTCAATTCAAATTATTGGCGCCTTGAGAACTGCTACTTTCCATTTTGTATTTTGCCTATACATTTAATTCTGGAAAAGTTATTATGGCTGACCAGGAGATGAGGTATGATAGGCCTAATTTTAGTCTTAAAAAGAGACTTATGAAAAGTAAATTAGGTTAGCCCCCTATGCAATGAAAACAGTTATGGGCAGTAGGCTAGGCTACGCCAGCTTAGGCCTATTATTTGTCCTGACTAGGGTAGGACTCATAGCTCCTGCCTGGCAAGCCTTTAAAGTCAATGAAAGCTTCCATCAGAAAAATTAAGTAGCTGACTGATAAATTTATAATGGGCAATGGGCATAAATCACATCCTAGGCCTATGACCTAGCAAAAAAAAATGAAAGCTACCATCAGTTTTTCATTTGTTTAAATCCTAGATAAGGAGCTATTATATATCTAGGAAAATAGTTAAATGAATAGAAATCTGAGGAATAAATCCAGTGTCTCAATGATCACCTGGATAGGCTAGGATAGGTATTTTTAAATAGGCTAGCCTACCTAGGCTGGGTCACCTCTGGGTAAAGTTCTACGAAATCATATTATTGATTTAGGACAAAAGTGAATACACCATTCAATGCCTTTTTTTAAAGTTCTACAAAATTGTATTATTGAGTTAGGCCTAGGACTAAAGTGAATACACCATTTGATGCCTTTTTATATGCTGATTATGAATATAATAAGCATTTCTATCAGAAATGAATTTCAGCCCCCCCCCCACTATATTGGCTATAGGCTATCTAACCTAACTCTGAATTGGCATAGGCTAGGCCTATATAGGGGGTGGGGGGCTGAAATTCCTTTCCGATAGAAATGCTTATTATATTTGTAATCAGCATAAAAAAGGCATTGAATGGTGTATTCACTTTAGTCCTAACTCAATAGCCTAATATAATTTTGTAGAACTTTACCTGCCTTTTTTATGCTGATTACAAATATAATAAGCATTTCTGTTGGAAATGAATTTCAGCCCCCCCACCCCTATATAGGCCAATTCAGGGTTAGGTTAGGTATAGCCTATATTAATGGGGGGGGGCTGAAATTCATTTCTGATAGCAATGCTTATTATATTTGTAATCAGCATAAAAAAAGGCATCAAATGGTATATTCACTTTATTCCTAACTTAATAATATGATTTCACAGAACTTTACCCACCTCTGCCCTTCCTGTTTCCAATGAGCATAGACCCTTTACAATCTCTATGTTATTAAAAGGAATCAGTAATATTCTACTTTAGATAGCCTACTTTTGGCTATCTTGGAAAGGGGTTAGGTTAAAAAAAATGAAACTTTTAGGGATGGGTCTACAGGCTAAAGCAAGGCCATACCCAGGATTTTTTTGGAGGGGGTTTTATTAGAAACATTTTTTTTTTTGGGGGGGGGGGGTTACACAAAAAACCTAAAAAAGACATACAAAATTTGTTTATGCCCATTTTTTTACCTTTTTATCAGTCAGACAGACATTTTTTTTTAGGGTGGGGGTTCAAACTCCCTCCCCCTGGATATGGCCTTGGGCTAAAGTATGGGTAACATTTTTGTAGTTTATACTATTGACCTATGAATAAAGTAAAAATACCACTCAATGCCTTTTTATGCTCTTTCTAAATATAATAATCATTTTTGCAGCAGATAAATTTTACCCCCACTCCTAAGTAGGCTATACTGATTCTGGGTATATATTTGCACATTAGGGGGATATATAGTGGGTAAAATGCATCTGCAACATAAACGATTATTATGTTTGGAAAGAGCATAAAAAAGGCATTGAGTGATATGTTTACTTTAGGCCTATTTGTAAGTCAATAATATGAACTGCAAAAAAATTTACCAAAGTATGTCATGGGAAGTTATTTTGAAGTACCTACCTCCACTCCTTCTCCCTCTAAAGGGTCCTGAAATGGGCTTACATGACAGGTCTAGTCTATACCTATTGAAATTTTGACAAAACAACATTTTACCTTAATTTTGAGTTTCTTTTTCTCTGGCTTTAGTTCTGAAAATGCAATTCCTGTTATTTGAGTAGAATTTTTAGCCACATCATTTTTTTTTAAAGATTTGGGAAATGTATTTGTATATCTTTAACAGCTTATAAATTGGGATTCAGAAAAGTTGTGAAGCTGAAAAAAATTTTGTTGTACTTCATTTAAGCAGAAAATCTATTTTGTAATGCTTCACTTTTATAACACACAGATTTCTAAAGGTCATCAAAGGTCAGGGCCCTGTAGAGGGAGAAGGAGTGGAGGCAGGTAATTTAAAATACCTTCCCCTGAAATACTTTTAGCCTGTAGACCCATCCCTCAAAGTTTCATTTTCCTAATCTAACCCCTTTCCAAGGTAGCCAAAAGTAGCTAAACTAGAATTTTAACTGTGAAACATTGAGAAATTGATGTTTTGCTCAAATGAGGCACAAGAACAAAGTTTTGAGCTTTATACCTTTGCTCAATCTGGATTTAGGGTATAAAGGTTTTAAAGATTTGAAAACATATATCTTAAATTTTAATAATAAACCTTGATGTAGCTTAAGATCCTGCTGAAATAAAACAAATCACATTTCAAAATTAGAGTCAATGAAAAACCAAAACTAAGGTAAAACTTTTTTGTCAAAATCTATATAGGTCTAGGCTAGTTTAGTTAATTTAGGCTATACAATCTTCTAAGTAACATGAATAAGGAAAGGGTTGATTTAGTAGTTCAATATTACTTTGTCAAGGTGTATTTTAGGCTCTAAAGACATTTGTGGGTAAATATAGAGGAGTTTTACTGACCTGGCTAAGAAATACATAAACCTTTTTTAGTCAGAATTGCATCCTGAATCCAAATATAACATTCATTTACATCAGAAATGAACTTTACCCCCACTCCTAATGTGTAAATAGCCTAGCCTATATACAATTCAGGGTAAATATTTGCATATTAGGAAAATTGTGTAAAGTTCATTTCTGATGCAAATGAACACTAAAGGACCTCAGAAATGAACCTCAAATGTACACTAAAGGACCCACTGGTTTGTCCACAAGTCCCATGAGTTGCATACCTTCTCCCAGTAATGGTTTAAATTGCATGGTGATGCAGAACACCATTGCAGGAGGATCCTCTATAGGAGGACAACTGTGGCAGGACGTAAGATCCAGATCTATGGACAACTGCCTCTGCAAAGGGTTGCCTTGACCTTTTCGGGGTACCTGCAAGACTGGGGACCTTGCGGTCAACTCTGTTCCCACTTGAGGAGTGGCGCCCCTCAAGGAAATCATAGCCTAGTAAACAACACAGCATTTGCATGGGATTCTGACTAATGGACAATTTTTCTGGGCTTGGTATGTTTTGATGGGCGTCTTTGGGCTGAATAACCTCTTCCTAGCTGATTTATCTATTATGGTTTGCTTCCCCATAGTAGCATAATATTTGTAGGCATGAATATATAATGAGTCGGAGGTAATAGGCTAGAGAATGTCTGTGCAGGATTTCGACTCTTGTTGATAGAAGAGCATCGCCAAGTGCTGAAAACCAAGTTGTGACCAAGATGGGCCCAGGATCGCACGAAGCGTCAATTCATATTGGAAGTCCCAGGGACTTCTTGCTCTCCAGTTCTAAGCCGGCTTAAGCACTTTGGTGTAGACTTGAGAAGATATGTGATCCCCATCCTGCACTGGTATCCAGGATCATTGCTTTTCCTGAGGTGAAAATAATTTCAATGATTTAAAGCACATGCAAATTGGAACTTGGAATGTTACAACATTAAAAGATGACTATTGTATAGACATTTTGACTGACGAATTCAAATGATTTGAACTGGATTTATTAGGAGTTTCAGAAACCCATTTCTCAGGGGTATGAAACATGAAATTCGGTGTACAGAATCTGTTTACTCTGGCAGAAAGTATGGGGTATATAGACAGGGAGTAGGGCTCATGATGAATAAGGAAGCTGCTAAGTCTTGTTTAGGCTGGGAAGGTATTAATAATAGAATACTAATTGCTCATTTTATGACTAAAAAGTTCAGAGTATCAGCTATAGTAGTATACGCCCCTGTAGAACCAACAGACGGAGATACTGGGGACTCAGATGAATTTTACTTACAGATACAGGAGCAAATAGACAAGGTCCCAGGTAGAAATATGATGTTATTACTGGGAGATTTTAACGCCGAGGTCGGTAGAAATAGGGACAGATGGTATCCTAATCGAGGTAAATTTAGTGTAGGAAAAGAAAACAGTAATGGATACAGACTTTTGTAATTTTGTAGGTATAACAATCTAGTTATAACCAATATGGTGTTTGATCATAAAATGGCTCATAAGTTAACATGGTATTCACGTGATGGTAAGACAGCAAACCTTATTGATTATGTTAGTAAACCGAAGACTGGCAGGATCAATACAAGATACTAGGGTATATAGCAGTGCTGTTATTGATGTTAAAAGTAAAGATCACCATCTAGTAGTGTCAAGGGTTAATTTAAAACTGAAATATTGGAAGGGTAACTACCTCCTGGGAAGTTATGATGCTGGTAGACTCCAGGAAGAGAATTTGAGAGAAACTTTCCAGGAACAGTTAAATACTAAACTTGAGAGTTCAAAATTTGATAATGTGGAAGATGGTTGGAATAATTTTAGAAAAATAATTTGTGAAGTTTCTGAAGGTGTATTAGGGAAGAAAGCTAGAGCTGCTGCTAAGAATATTAGTGAAAAAGCTTTATGTTTAACAAAAAGGAGTAAGGACTTGTACAAGAATTATCTGAGTGATAAATCGTATGAAAACAAAAGAAATATAAAGAGAGTGGAGAAAGTATTAAAATATGAGGTAAGAAGGTGTGAAGTGGAGGCCATGGATAAAATTGCTGAGGATCTGGAAGATGCAGCTAGACGGCATAATAGTAAAATTTTGTACTGGCAAGTTAACAAATTGAGAGGGAGTAGTCAATCTGGACTTGTCCCATTTAAAGATAGGAATGGGGTTGCAATTAGCGATAAGGAAAAAACTAAAGAGAGATGGGCCAAACATTTTGAGAATTTGCTTAACCAAGATAGAGTTGCAGGAAAAAACATAGAGGAAAATGAAAAAGTTTGTGATATTTTGGATGTGAAGGAAGATTTGTTTTGTGAGGAGGAATTAGCAACAGTACTAAAAGGATTAAAGAACAATAAGGCTCCATGTGCTGATAGGGTGGTAAGTGAGTTTCTTAAATATGGTGGCTCTGAGGTCAGAAATAAGTTATTGAAGATTATGAATATGATTTTTGAAAAAGGGGAAGTACCTAACGATTTTAGGAAAACCTTAATTAAGTCACTTTATAAGAAAGGTGATAAAAGTGAGTGTGGCAATTATTGAGGCATTAGTCTGGTCTCTGTAGGAAATAAATTTCTTAGTAATATGATACTTTTTAGACTGAGAGATGCCATAGACAAAGTTTTAAGAGAAGAGCAGTGCGGTTTTAGAAAAGGTAGAGGATGTGTCGACCAAATTCTCACTCTTAGGCTAATAATTGAGAAGTGCCTGAATGTTCAAACACCTTTGGTCCTCAGTTTTATAGATTACGAGCAAACGTTCGTTTCTGTTGATAGAAGAGCTTTAGTAAAGGTTTTATCCCTGTATGGTATACCAGACAAATACATTAAAGTGATTAGTGGTATGTACAAGAATAACACTGCTGCGGTTAAGGTAGGAACTGAGGTTAGCAGCTGGTTTTGTATTAAATTAGGAGTTAAGCAGGGCTGTGTTCTATCCCCCTTTATATGGATTATTTTGATGGACTTTGTTTTAAGGATCACAGAAAGGCAATGAGAGACCACGGAATCAAATGGGGAGGAAAAAGTCTCCTGGACTTGGATTATGCTGATGATTTAAGCATCCTAGATGAAAGTGTGAACAAAATAAAATTTTCACTGTCTTTGGTAAATTTCCTGTTGTTTTACTTTTGTTTTTACAATGATGAAAAGCATGTTCTTTTGATAAAACTTTTTCTAAGTTTTGTTTATTAACTTATTTCAATAAGAGGCTAATTCATCAAGAAAATGTAACATTTTCCATGCTGATAACCTATTAATGCTAAGTTATTAAAATCTTTTAGTAACCCATCAGGCTATGTCACTGATAGCCTATCAGTAGTATTATTAGTTTTGTTGCTGAATAATCTCATTTTATAAAAGCCCGGTTTCTGGTTCTCTTTTACATTCATGGGGCATTGGATAGACCAAGCATCCTCAAATCCTTTCAAATATCATACTTTTCAAACATCTAAACGTTGATCTCATAGTCAAGTAATAGAAATCAGGTGACAGGACTTTTTACCCATGCCAAAGATGACCCCCCCCCCTCCTCCTCGCTTCCCCTTCCCCGGATCTGGCCTTGCTTGTATATGAATATTCTTTTTATTAAGAATCAGGAACGTGGAAATTGAACTTAATTTCCTGAAAACTTTTCTACTTGGTGTTTATTTATTTGCTGCAATAAGAGGTTAATTCATCAAAAGAATTATAATTTCTTGTGCTGATAACCTATTAGAAACTTGTAGTAATCTATTAGGTTATGCCACTAATAACCTATCAATAGTATTTATAATGCTACTACTTAATGATCCTCTATAAAATAGCAAGCTAGTGTTTACAGAAGGCACAGAAAACTTGAGTGATTCAAACGCATATGACCGATTGGTTGAAAGTGTCAAACCCCAAACAACAACGACAACAATTGCGATGACTGACCGAGTCGGACTCGGAACGGGGCGGAGGTTAGCGTGGGTTGGGCTCGGAGCCCCTGTGCTTTCCCAGGGCTGGAGCATCATTTGCACTTTACTGAAAAAATATAAATGTTTTTCCTTTTATAACTTTAATAAATAAAATAATATTAACATTTTGATTACTAAATATCAGTGTATGTATATTAAAATGACAATGCACATTCATTTGTGTTTTTTTTTGGTGGAGTGCGGGTTGTGTTCTGGCCTTGGGAGGGCATGGGGTTTTTGGGCCAAACTTGTGTTGGTTTCGTTTTTATGTTCCTGGCCTCCCCCAGGCGATTCAGCGTGTCCCCAGGTTGCGATTCGGGAACACTCTACAGATATGTAGGGTACCTCCATAGGAGGCACTGACCAAGGGGGGACCTTGTCCCTGGGGGTCCATAATAGAAACTGGGGCACCCTTGCCTGTAGTCATAAATACAGGCAGAGGAGGAAGAAGGCCCCTCAAATATACACTCAAAAGGGCCCACTGGTTTGTCCACAAGTTCCATGAGTTGCAAACCTTCGCCCAGTAATGGGTTAAATTGCATGGTGATGCAGAACACCATTGTGGGAGGATCCTCTTTAGGAGGAAAACTGTGGCAGGGCGTAAGATCCAGATCTATGGACAACGGCCTCTGCAAAGGGCTGCCTCGACCTTTTCGGGGTACCTGCAAGACTTGGGACCTTCTGGTCGACTCTATTCCCACTTGAGAAGTGGTGCCCCTCGAGGAAATTATAGCCTAGTAAACGACACACCATGCGCACGGGATTCTGACTAATGGACAATTCTTCTGGGCTTGGCATGTTTGATGGGCGTCTTTGGGCTGAAACACCTCTTCCTAGCTAATTTATCTATTATGGGTTGCCTCCCCGTAGTAGAATAATATTTGTACGCATGAATATATAATGAGTTGGAGGTAATAGGCTTGAGACTGTCTGTGCAGGATTTCGACTCTTGTTGATAGAAGAGCATTGCCAAGTGCTGAAAACCATGTTGTGACCAAGATGGGCCCAGGATTGCACAGAGCCTCCATTCATGGAGGTCCCAGGGACTTCTTGCTGTCTGGTTCTAAGCCGGCTTAGGCACTTCAGTGTTGACTTGAGAAGATATGTGATCCCCGTCCTGCACTGGTATCCGGTATCATTGCTTTTCCTGAGGCGAAAATAATTTCAGTGATTTAAAGAACATGAAAATTGTAACTTGGAATGTTACGACATTAAAAAATGGCTATCTTATCGACATTTTGACTGACGAATTCAGACGATTCGAACTGGATTTATTAGGAATTTCAGAAACTCATATCCTAGGGGTAGGTTGCATGAATTTAGGTGATATAGAATTTGTTTACTCAGGCAGGAAGGATGGGGTACATAGACAGGGAGTAGGGCTCATGATGAATAAGGAAGCTGCTAAGTCTTGTTTAGGCTGGGAAGGTATAAATAATAGAATACTAATTGCTCATTTTATGACTAGAAAGTTCAGGGTATCTGTTATAGTATTATACACCCCTGTAGAATCGACTGACAGAGATACTAGTGACTCAGATGAATTTTACTTACAGTTACAGGAGCAAATAGACAGGGTCCCAGGTAGAAATATGCTGTTATTGCTGGGAGATTTTAATGCCCAGGTTGGTAGAAATAGGGATAAATGGTATCCAAGCCTAGGTAGATTTGTTGTAGGAAAAGAAAACAGTAATGGATACAGACTTTTGCAATTTTGTAGGTATAACAATCTAGTTATAA
>NC_142809.1:11727959-11762336 GCF_049724085.1 Artemia sp. Qi Xiang Cuo
ATTCATGATTTCAGGCACGTAAAACCATGAAATACTAAAGTTAACTTCTCAAATGATAAATCCCAGGAGTCAAACACCCACGAAAATCTAAAAAACCTAGGTCTGAAAACCCAAAACAGCTAATTAAATAATCTAATTAATTATTTCAGGCACGTAAAACCACAAAATACTAAAGTTAACTTCTCAAATAATAACCCCAGGAGTCAAACACACACGAAAATCTAAAAAAAACTAGTTCTAAAAACCCAAACAGCTAATTAACTATTCTAATTCATGATTTCAGGCACGTAAAACCACAAAATACTAAAGTTAACTTCTCAAATGATAACCCCAGGAGTCAAACACACACGAAAATCTAAAAAACCTAGGTCTGAAAATCCCTAAACAGTCAATTAAATATTCTAATTCATGATTTCAGGCTAGTGAAACTATGAAATACTAAAGTTAACCTCTCAAATAATAAATCCCAGGAACCTAACACCCACGAAAATCTAAAAAACTAGGTCTGAAAACCGAAACAGCTAATTAACTTTTCTAATTCATGATTTCAAGGCACGTCAAATCACGAAATTTAATAAACCTAGGTCTGAAAACCCTAAACAGGTAATTAACTATTCTAATTCATGATTTCAGGCACGTAAAACCACAAAATACTAAAGTTAACTTCTCAAGTAATAAACACCAGGAGTCAAACATCCATGAAAATCTAAAAAACCTAGGTCTGAAAACCCTAAACAGCTAATTAGATATTCTAATTCATGACTTCAGGCGCGGAAAACCACAAAATACTAAAGTTAACTTCTCAAATAATAAACACCAGGAGTCAAACACACATTAAAACATAAAAAACATAGGTCTGAAAATCCCCAAACAGCCACTTAAATATTCTAATTCATGATTTCAGGCACGTCAAATACGAAATACTAAAGTTAACTTCTCAAATAATAAATCCCGGGAACCTAACGCCCACGAAAATCTAAAAAAAAAACTAGGTCTGAAAACCCAAACAGCTAATTAACTATTCTAATTCATGATTTCAGGCACGTTAAATCACGAAATACTAAAGGTAACTTCTCAAATAATAAACCCCAGGAAACAAACACCCACGAAAACCTAAAAAACCTAGGTCTGAAAATCCCCAAACAGCCAATTAAATATTCTAATTCATGATTTCAGGCAAGTCAAACCATGAAATACTAGAGTTAACTTCTCAAATAATAAATCCCAGGAACCTAACACCAACGAAAATCTAAAAAAACCTAGGTCTGAAAACCCTAAACAGGTAATTAAATGTTCTAATTCATGATTTCAGGCACGTAAAACCACAAAATACTAAAGTTAACTTCTCAAATAATAAACCCCAGGAGTCAAACACACACGAAAACCTAAAAAACTATGTCTGAAAATCCCCAAACAGCCAATTAAATATTCTAATTCATGATTTCAGGCACGTCAAATACGAAATTCTGAAGTTAACTTTTCAAATAATAAATCCCAGGAACCTAACGCCCACGAAAATCTAAAAAAAAACTAGGTCTGAAAACCCAAACAGCTAATTAACTATTCTAATTCATGATTTCAGTCACGTAAAACCACAAAATACTAAAGTTAACTTCTAAAATAATAAACCCCAGGAGTCAAACACACATGAAAATCTAAAAAACCTAGGTCTGAAAATCCCCAAACAGCCAATTAAATATTCTAATTCATGATTTCAAAACACGTAAAACCACAAAATACAAAAGTTAACCTCTCAAATAATAAACCCCAGGAGTCAAACATCAACGAAAACATAAAAAACCTAGGTCTGAAAACCCAAAACACCTAATTAAATACTCTAACTCTTGATTTCAGGCACGTAAAACCACAAAATACTAAATTTAACTTCTCAAATAATAAACCCCAGGAGTCAAACACACACGAAAACCTAAAAAACCTATGTCTGAAAATACCAAAACAGCCAATGAAATATTCTAATTCATGATTTCAGGCACGTCAAATACGAAATACTAAATTTAACTTCTCAAATAATAAATCCCAGGAACCTAACGCCCACGAAAATCTAAGAAAACTAGGTTTGAAAACCCAAACAGCTAATTAACTATTCTAATTCAATATTTCAGGCACGTAAAACCACAAAATACTAAAGTTAACTTCTCAAATAATAAACCCCAGGAGTCAAACACACGAAAATCTAAAAAAAACTAGCTCTGAAAATCCCCAAACAGTCAATTAAATATTCTAATTCATGATTTCAGGCAAGTCAAACTATGAAATACCAAAGTTAACCTCTCAAATAATAAATCCCAGGAACCTAACACCCACGAAAATATAAAAAACTAGGTCTGAAAACCCAAAAAGCTAATTAACTTTTCTAATTCATGATTTGAGGCACGTCAAATCACGAAATCTAAAAAACCTAGGTCTGAAAACCCTAAACAGGTAATTAACTATTCTAATTCATGATTTCAGGCACGTAAAACCACAAAATACTAAATTTAACTTGTCAAATAATAAAGCCTAGGAATCAAACATGGAAATCTGAAAAACCTAGGTCTGAAAACCATAAATAGCTAATTAAATATTCTAATTCATGACTTCAGGCGCGTAAAACCACAAAATACTAAAGTTAATTTCTCAAATAATAAACCCCAGGAGTCAAACACACACGAAAACCTAAAAAACCTAGATCTGAAAATCCCCAAACAGCCAATTAAATGTTCTAATTCATGATTTCAGGCAATTCAAATACGAAATACTAAATTTAACTTCTAAAATAATAAATTCCAGGAACATAACGCACAATAAAATCTAAAAAAAAACTAGTTCTTAAAACCCAAACAGCTAATTAACTATTCTAATTCATGATTTCAGGCACGTAAAACCACAAAATACTAAAGTCAACTTCTCAAATAATAAAATCACGAAATACTAAAGTTTACTTCTCAAATAATAAACGCCGGGAACCAAACACCCACGAAAATCTAAAATCTCCTTGAGGTAGATCCCGTTTATTTTCGATTCTGAGCATTTTTGGTTTTCCCTCCTAAATTACCCCCCCCTCCCCTGCCCTCAGCAATGGGGGAATGAATGGCCTCTGAGCCTTCCCCTTGAGGCAGATTTCCGTTTAATTTCGATTCTTAGTATTTTTTGTTTTCCCTCCCAAATTGACACCCACCCGCACCTGCCCCTCATAACGGGAGGAACGACGGACCACTGAGCCTTGCCCATGCGACAGATCCCGTTTATTTTCGATTCTGAGTGTTTTTGGTTTTCCCTCTGAAATTGACACCCCCTCCCCCTCCCCTGTCCTCAGAAAATTGGGAACGAAGGGCCTCTGTGCCTGCCCCGTGATGCCGATCGCATTTATTTTAAATTATGAGTTGTTTTTGTTTTCACTAAAATATTTACCCCCCCCCTCCCCGGTCCTCATAAATGTCGTACGGATTGGCCTCTTAGCCTTCCCCGTGAGGCATATCTCTTTTATTTTTGATTCTTTGTATTTTTTTTTTTACCGACAAAATTGACCCCCCCCCCACCTCTCCTGCCCCTCCGAAATGGAGGAACGCCGGGAACGGTAGATCCTATTTTAAATTGTCAAAACATATAAAACATCACTTGTGTATTATATAGACCACATCAGAAAGGTAAGTCATCATTCACACTCCTATTATTCAAAACATTAATTAATATTGTTCATAGTGTCCAATTTGTGAATCCCTTTTTGCAAAATTGTCAAATACTCTCTTTCTTTGAAAAACTAAAACAGACTATATCCACCAAACCAGACTATACCCACCAAACCTGTCCTGGCTATAGCTTCCATAGAATTCCATATGCCATGTGAGGGAGCTCTGAATCTCTTTGAAAAGGTGTAGAGGGGCATCAGAATTCCTTGCTATAGGGGCATCAGAATTCCTTGCTATAGGGGCATCAGAATCCATAAGTACATGCTCTGGAAAGGTGCCATGGAATGTAAAGGTCCAGAAACTTATAGTTGACCCAGAAACTTGTCTGGTTGGTTCAGAAACATACCTGGTTGGCTAAGAAAGCCGTCTGGTAGGTTTTGTATTATTCCATATGCAATTGACATCAATAGCATTATTGATTCTGGTAATCATTGCTATAGGGGCATCAGAATAACGTTTAAATTGCTATAGGAGTATCAGAATCCATAAGTACATGCTCTGGAAAGGTGCCAGGGAATCTAAAGGTCCAGAAACTTATAGTTGAACCAGAAACTTGTCTGGTTGGCCCAGAAACATACCTGGTTGGCCAAGAAAGCCGTCTGATAGGTTTTGTATAATTCCATATGCAATTGACAACATTAGCAATAATTAGTCTGGTAATCAACCATGGAAAGCTGCCATGGAACGTAAAGGCCGCAAATAATACAGGAAGGAACATAAAGGCGGCAAATTCAATATGTACATACTACTAGCGTTGCCTATAGTAAAGGCTGTACGGCTCCAATGTTTTATTATTATTATTTTTTTTCCAGAGGCACTTCACATGACGAAGTAATCACAAAAAATTCAAAACGGTCTCATTTGAGTGGAAATCGAGTGTTTAGGTGCTCTTTTTAAAAATCCTAAGTGATTGTAGGGCCCCTAGCCCCCCCCATGCCCAGTAGTTCCCCCCACACATCCCCTCAAAATTTGTGGATAGCCATTTTGTTCAGCGTAGTTGATTTCCAGATAGAAAATATATTTTGAGGAGGACACTCCCCCATAACCCTCAGGGCAAGGGTTTTAAGTTATGCCCTGAGAGCATATAAGGTTTTTATAGAAGGCGTTGTCGTAGAAACTTCAAAACAGGCTTATTCGTTTGGAAATTCAAAGATCTAGTGCTCATTTTAATATTCTAATGGGTTTGGAGGGCAACTAGCCCCCCCCCACGCCCCGCATTCCCCCAAACACATCCAATCAAAATTTTGAGATAGCGATTTTGTTCAGCGTAGTTGATTTCCATTTAAAAAATATGTTTTTGAGGAGGACACTCCCCCACAACCCTCAGGGCAAGGGTTTTGAGTTATGTCCTGAGGGTATATAAGGTTTTTATAGAAGGTGTTGTCGTAGAAACTTCAAAAAAGGCTCATGCGATTGGAAATTCAAAGGGTTAGTGCCCTTTTTATAATTCGAAATTGATTGGAGGGCAGCTAGCCCCCCCCCCACGCCCCGTCGTCCCCCCATCCCAACCCAACCACAGTTTTCGATAGCCATTTTGTTCAGCGTAGTTGATTTCCAGATAGAAAATATATTTTTGAGGAGGACACTCAGCCACAATCTTCAGGGCAAGGGTTTTAAGTTATGCCCTGGGGGCCTATAAGGTTTTTATAGAAGGTGTTGTCGTAGAAACTTCAAAAAAAGGCTCATTCGATTGGAAATTCAAAGGGCTAGTGCCTTTTTTAATATACAAAAGTGATTGGAGGGCAACTAGCCCCCCACGCCCAACACTCCCCCAAACACATCCAATCAAAATTTTGAGATAGCCATTTTGTTCAGCGTAGTTGATTTCCTCATAGAAAAAACAACCCTCAAGGCAAGGGTTTTAAGTTATACCTTGGGGGCATATAAGGTCTTTATAGAAGGCGTTGTCGTAGAAACTTCAAAAAAGGCTCATTCGATTGGAAATTCAAAGGGCTAGTGCCCTTTTTAATAGCCGAAAGTGATTTGACGGCAACTAACCCCCTCTCACGCCCACCTTTTTCTCAAACACATCCAATCAAAATTTTCAGACAGCCATTTTATTAAACGTAGTTTTAAGTTCTGGAAATTAGGTCTTTGAGGATGACAAATCCCCCACAGCCCTCAGGGCAAGGGTTTTAAGTTATGTCCTGAGGGCATATAAGGTTTTGTATAGACAACGTTTTCGTAGAAACTTCAGAAAGGGCTCACTCGATTGGAAATATAAATGGCTAATTTCCTTTTTAATAGTCGAAAGCGATTCTAAGGCAACTGACACCCCATCCACGCCCACCATTTCCCCAAACACATCCTATCAAATTTTGATATAGCCATTTTGTTCAACGTAGTTGAAAGTTCTGGAAATTATATGTTTGAGCAGGAGTCCCACAGTCTTCAGGGGCAAGGGTTATAAGTTATACCCTGGGGGCATATATGGTTCATATGGAAGGAATGCTCGTATAAACTTCAGAGAGGGCTCATTTTATTGGAACTTGAAAGTTCTTGTTCACTTCCAGCTCCCCCCCCTCCAAACCCTTTTTTACCAAATGCATCCAATAAAAATTTTAAGATACCTATTTTTTTTTTAAATCATTTTTGGTCACGAAATTGGGAATTAGAACTGTAATTTCCATTCGAAAGAGTCCTCTCCCGATCTTATATGACCATTGGTTCGATATGATCACCCTGGCAAAGAAAACACACACACAGACACAAAAAAAAACTGAACAAATAAACACTTATTCGCAATCTTTCTTCTGGTAAAAAGTACAAAATTTCACATTTTCCCCGAACGAAGCTCGAGAACCTTACAGTATGGTTCTCTGATATGTTGAATCTGATCGTGTCATTTTTATTAAGATGCATTGAATTTTTAGGGGCGTTCCCGCCCTTTCTAGAAAATTATACAAATTTTCTCAGGCTCGTAGCTTTTGATGGGTACATGAAACTTGATGAATTTTATGCATCTGGAGTCGGCATATAAAGCCATTTCATTTCATTTGTCTATTGTTACAAAAATTCCGTTTTTTAGTGTTTCGGTTGCTATTTGGCCGATTTGCTCCTTACTTACAGTTTGTTACCACAAACTATTTGACTAATTACTAATCAGACTTAGAACCTCGGAAAGGATATTGGTGGCAGGCATGGATATTAATTTTATGACAATTTCGCTTAGATATTTCTTAGACCAATATTACAAGACTTCGATGACTTGTGGATCAGTTGACCAGTTTTGCTTGGAACTAAAGACTCCCTACTGAAAATCTAGAGAGCTATGACAGATACAGCTGCTGACGAAGCTTGTCTGGCACTGACTACTGAAAGTTGGTCTTGTGATCCCCACAAACTGGCTTGACTATGTGGTGACTGTTTCACAGGGACTGTCACGACACATGCATCTACTGATACAGATTTCAGAAAGGCCCAATCCATGTCTCTTGCTATTTACTCTCAACTTGGAGAAGACCGCGTGTGTTTTGGTTCTCGCTGTCCAGGTTGATCTTCATTGACTCGCTCACGTGTTCTGTGTCGCATGTGTTCTAACTGCATGTGTCTTTGCTCTTCATTTTTATTTTTGACTTGCTCATGTGCTCGGTGTCGCATGTCTTCTAATCGCGTGTGTCTTTGCTTCTCATTTTCATTTTTGACACGCCACCGCTGTTCTTCAAACCGCTTGTTTACTTGCTCATGATTTTCATTTTCACTCGCTCACATGCTCGGTATGGCATGTCTTCCAACCACGTGTGTCTGCTCTTCATTTTATTTTTGACACGCCGCCGCTTTTCTTCTAACCGCGTGTGTCTTGGCTGTTCATTTTCATTTTTGACTCACTCACTTGTTCGGTGTCGCATATCTTCTAACCGCGTGTGTCTTTGCTCTTTATTTCCATTTTTGACACGCTCTAATTGTCGTTTTCGCATATGTTCTAACCGCCCGTGTCATTGCTCTTCATTTTCACTTTTGACGCGTTTTTGGATTTTGATTACTTTAGAAAACTTAGCAATGGCCTTTGCTATAGCTGCCCGAATCGGTGTTGTTGCAACTGATGGTCCAGCTTTTCGATTTTCACATCTTATCACGTTTGATAGTTCAGGTGTTAGTTCCAAATAATCATCATTTATAGTAACTGTAACTGCAAATTTTCGTTTCTTGGGCCTTCCAACAGACATTATATTATATAAATATCTGATGCGTTGGATACTCAACAATCTTATTTATGCTATGTATGACATCATATAAGAAAATGCTTATATGATGTCAGCTATGATGTACTAACATATTGCATGATGTCATTTGCAAAAAAAAGGCTCTTAACGGATTTTCTCAGACTTCTGACCTATCTAGATTGTGTTTTTTTTATGTGAGAATATCCCAAGATATGAATTTTCCCGAAAAAATATGGAGTAATAATTGTATAAATATATACAACTATTGCTCGTTTATAAAGATATATATATATATATGTATATATATATATATATATATATATATATATATATATATATATATATATATATATATATATATATATATATATATATATATATATATATATATATATATATATATATATATATATATATATATATATATATATATATATATATATATATATATAATATATATCATATAAGATTTTTGGGGAAAAATCGGTGTCTTGGGATATTCTCGCATAAAAAAAAGCGATTTAGAGAGGTCTTAAGTCTGAGAAAATTCGTTAAGAGCCTTAAATTTGGCAAAAAAAAGATTAATGTTAGTGACGTCATTTTTCTATGCATCATTGCAGCACTGCAATGACGTTGTCACACTTATTTTAGAAAAATTGAAGATTTTCATGCATGGAAAAGTTTACATTAGATTGCTTAAACAGCAAAAACTGGTAATTGCAAAATATTTGTATGTATTTTGACAAAAGTTTACAATAATTCAAAAACCATAAAAAAAAACAAAATTTGAAGCTTAGTAGAAATCGTTGTTAGAAATAGGACTTGCATTAATAATCAAATATCTTTGAAAAGTGCAGTATGAAAAGACAGCAAATTGTCTGCGGTTAGAAGACAAGCGACAATGAGAATCTATTTATAGAAGCGTGCCAAGTGCCGGGGCCTTGCGGCTGGTAATTGCAAAAATATTTGCATATATTTTAACAAGGGATTACAACAATTCAAAAACCTTAAAATAGAAAACTTAAAGTTTGAAGCTTAGTAGATATCGTTGTTAGAAATCGGACTTGCAAACAAATATAAACTTCAAGATACCTGACACAAATTTTACTGCAACTTAGAAAGATACAAAAAACTTATTTCCAGCTGTTGTTTACTTAGCAACACTGAATATTTTTTGGAGTTTTTTTTTTATTATGAAATAAAAATTTTCGGAACGAAGCGGGCAGGAAAGAAAGGGTTTAAAATCCAAATAGCTGGTTTGTGGCAAACTAAAAAGCTTAGAGTATAGCCTATCTAAAACCAGATGAAACGCTGGGAAAGAGACAGAAGAAATAAATCAAGTGTAACTAGCATAGAGAAGATGCTAAGAATGTTTGTTAAATACTTGACCTCAACCTCCCCCGTCCATACCTGGATATAGTCCGAAAATAATCAAAAAAATTCGGTGATTTTTGTGCTTTTTTTAATCACCTTTTGAAATTATATCTAATCAACCATTGATTCCTAATGCTAATTTGGGAACCAATTAATAAAAAATTTGTAAATTATGCATATCGCCCCGGAATATCCAGGATTTGAGGGAGGGGAATCGTACTAAGACAAAATTGTGACATTAAAATATCATTATGTATTTTCGATTCTATTTTTCTTTTGACTTACCAATTGATATAAGCAAAACTTCAAATCTGTTGTTGGCTAAATAAAAAGTGACGGTACATTAACCATTATATCTCTTCAATGAAAAGAATGTGAGCAGACTTTTAGATCAATCTAACTGGATATCACCTTGCGACAGCGCAGTGGATATGGCCGTGCTTCTTATACTTCCCTAATTTATACTTATTATTTATACTAATTATTATTCCCTAATTTTCCCTTGTATAATTTATACTTCCCTAATTTTTTTTCCTTAGTGTCAAATAATTTTTTTTTCTGTTTCTGTCCGACTCAGTACGAATTTCCCCTTTTAAATAAGCAATAACAAGTTGCACTATGAATGCGCCATGATGAGCAATTTTTAATCTTCCAGCTATTTCAAATTTTCATTTAATAGCGTTTTAGCACCCTTTTGGCTGAATTTTTGACTTGTAGTAAAAAAAATTATTTTAACAATTTAATGGGGCATCACAAATCATTTCAATATTTTTTTTTTTTTTTTTTTTTTTAATTAGCATTAACCTTTAAATACCGGCCCGGTTTTTTTTTGCGGGTGCATATGAAAAATTGCAGTGGTTATTACCGTCCCTTCTGTTTAAGGTGTTTAGGTTCAATCCCTCAGTTTGCAAGGAAAGTTATCCTCAATGTTAGTAATAGATAAATTTTTCATCTTTATTGTTCAAATAAGTTTTTTTTTCAGTTTCAGTCTGACTCGGTAAGATTGTTTCCCTTTTAAATAAATAATAACAAGTTGCACTACAAATGTGCCATGATGAGCAATTTTTAATCTTCCAGCTATTTAAAATTTTTATTCAATAGCGTTTTAGCACCCTTTTGGCTTAATTTTTTAATTTTATTAAAAAAATTTATTTTAACAATTTAATGGGGCATCACAAATCATTTCAATATTTTTTTTTTTTTTTTTTTTTTTTAATTAGCCTTAACCTTAAAATACCGGCCCGGTTTTTTTTTGCGCTTGCATATGAAAAATTGCAGTTGTTATTACCGGCACTTGTGTTTAAGGTGTTTAGGTTCAATCCCTCAGTTTGCAAGGAAAGTTATCCTCAATGTTAGTAATAGATAAATTTTTCATCTTTATTGTTCAAATAAGTTTTTTTTTCAGTTTCAGTCTGAATCGGTAAGATTGTTTCCCTTTTAAATAAATAATAACAAGTTGCACCACAAATGTGCCACGATGGGCAATTTTTCAATCTTTCAGCTATTTCAAATTTTTATTCAATAGCGTTTTAGCACCCTTTTGGCTAAATTTTTCGATTTGCAGTAAAAAATAGTTAATACACCGTTTTCGTGTGGCAGCACATATTTTGCTATTAAAGAATGATAATAATTTTCAATGTTTTTTTCTAAGAAGTCTTCTCTTGATAATCTCGGACCATGTATTTGAAACGCTTGCATATGAGGGAAAAAAAAGACGAATTCGTGATCTTCCCTACTAAAACAATACAACATTTCTAAAAACAGTTTGTTTTCGTAGATAACTGTTGTAAACGTCAACAATTAAGTTCTTTGGAATGCTCATTTTAATGATTTAATTTTTATCATTATTCCTTGACCTTTTTTTGTGTAACCTGCTTTTTCATAAATAGAGTAAGTTTTCTCGGAAGGGGGGGGGGCTAAGATTTGAAATTGGGTCAGAAAAGTTACCATGTTTTCTTAACTATGAAACAAGACGGCACTTTTTAAGTCTTTGGTTTTCGGGAGGAGTTGATGGGTAAGTATCTTACCTAGCAAAATCTTGCAGACAATATTCTGATTGGTTAAAAGAATGAAAAGAGAAGTATTGTGTTGAAACCAAAGGGTAGAGGTCTTTATGGTCAAGTCTATTGTTTTCAAGCCATTGCTAGCTGAAAAGCGAGCGAAGAAACACCCTTATGCTTCGAAGGAAATTCAATGTAAAGGTATACTGTTAAGTTTGATTTTAATATGCCACTATTCTAGTGGAAAGACCCCCAATAGGGTTTAATATTCAATTATTTTCATAGCAGTGAATAGTTGTTCAACTGAAATTTGATTCAACTCCCCCCCTCCATAGCCAGCTCCTCTTAGGACATTGCAGAAATCCTGTTTTGGAAACTCGAGTGCACATAACGTCTTTCGTTTTATTCAGTTACACGTCTCGTTCCAGGAATATACCCTTGATAAATTCTGGGATTCTATAATGCTTTTTCCGCCTTCATGTCGTTTTTTTCATCTGAGCATAAATTAATTGTATCTATTTAATTATGTTTTTGTTAGTGAAAAAGTGGATATTTAAATTTTAATTCAAGTCAATCCCCAAAAGCCTGCCGCAATCGAGATATTATAGATATCGAGTTTTGAAAACTCGGTTGCGCCTAACCTCTTTTGATTTGCTGAAATAGACTTGTCGTTGTACCCTTGATAAAATTCGGGGCTCTATAACACTTTCTTCGCCCTTCATGTCTTCTTTTTTATGTAGTTACGGTGTTAATAAGTATTAATTACTTATTCTGTCACAGCCCAATACAATTTTGAATCTATATTTTACTGGCCTACTCGATCATAGTATTAGTATCGTTAGTATATACGTAGTATCCTTAATTGGAAACCTATCAAACCCAGATTCATATCTATAAGACTAAATGGAGGCCATGCAGAGATGATAGTAATTGCTTGTTATGCACCCACAAATGACGGAAGACATGGAATAAAGGAAGAGTTCTGCAATGACTTAAATGCCACAATCAAGGAAGCGCCATTGCATGATATCATATGTTTGGCAGGTGATTTTAATGCCAAGGTTGGAAACGAACGAAGACATTGCCAATCAAGGTCTTGGTGCCAGAAACGAAAATGGAGACTGCCTGATAGACTGTGCATTATCAAATGACCTTATCATCGGCGGCACATTTTTCAAGCATAAAGACATCGACAAATATACATGGACGTCCCCAAACAGGGTGACAAAAAAACAGATTGGCCATATACTTAAAAGCAGAAAATGGCGAGCGAGTATCCAAGATGTTCGCTCATTCAGAGGGGCAGACATCAGCTCTGATCATTCACTTATGATAGCAACAATCAAAATCAAGCTGAAAGTCCCCAAAAAGAAGATGCCTGCTCCAAAACCACAATTTGACTCGGACAGACTGTCAGATAAGGACATCAAAAAAGAATTTATCACAGAGCTGTCCAACAGATTTGAAGTCCTACAATTCCTTAAAGAAGTAAACGAAGAATGTATGTGGGAAAAAATGGAGGAAAACTATAAAGAAGCTGCGAAACTAGTCCTTGGTTTCAAGAAAAGACCAAAAGACCAATAGCTGTCGGATGAAACGTGGGACTGTATTGATAAACGCAAGCAGGTGAAACTTCTTCTTCTTCCTAACTGCAGTACCGAGAATCACGTGTTCAGTAACCTGATATACCAATATCATGATAAGATGGTGAAAAGGAGTGCTAGGGAGGACGAATGTAAATACATTGAGAAGAACGTGGAACTAGCTGAAGAAGCTGCAAGAATAGGGGACTCGAAGAATGTGTACCGTTGGGACCAGAGTATGAAAGGTCCCGTACGAGACCCGAATGGACGTCTTGCAACAGATCCAGAAGATGTGAGCAAAGTCTGGGCAGACTATTTCAGACGCTTCTAAACCGTCCTCCCCCTCTAGAACCACCAACGGTCCCTGATGTACCGCTACTAAACCTTCCAATCAACATAGACCCTCCATATACGACAGATATGTTTATGGAAAAAAAATTTAAAAATGGCCGATCCCCCGGAAATTAAATAATAAAAGAATAAATGCTTAAGACGACTGTCATTCCTTGCATGACCTTGTGGAGAAAATTCTTCAAGACAATTTGGGAGTTGGAAAAGGTGCCTAAAGATTGGACCAGAAGCACTCTTGTAAAACTTTTCAAAATAGGAGATGCCACAAAGTGTGAAAACGGGCGTGGTATCTGCCTCCTTTCAATCCCAGGAAGGTTGTTCGCTCTCATAATCCTTAACAGAATAAAACCACATCTTGACAGACACTTACGCGAGCAGCAACACGGCTTCCGTCAACCGCTCCTGTACTGACCTCATATTTGTCCTCAAAATGCTGCTGGAAGAAACAAATGAGGGGAGAAGGAAATTGTACCTTGTGTTCATTGATTTTGAGAAAGCTTTTGACTCAGTAGATAGAACAACACTCTGGAAAATACTCTCACGTTACGGCATACCGGAAAAAATTATTAAACTCATCATCGCTTTCTGCAAAGATACAGAATGCTGTGTACAAACTGAACAAGGGAATGACAGATATTTAAAAATAAGGACAGGAGTAAAGCAGGGGTGTGTCCTCTCCCCCCTACTGTTCATCCGTGTTGTACAAAAAACTTCGAATAACGAATCGAAAATCTGTCTATATACATTTTCGTCATGTTTTTACGAGAAGGGCAAAACTTTTTATGGGGGGGGGGCAAGATTATTTGTGAAGTCTTTTGTAATGGCGGCACAAAAAAATGTATTTTACAAAGACTGAGGGGCGGGTATTTTTTTGGGGATTTTTTAATGAAATTATCAGAAAGCTATTTATCAAAATCTAGGGAAGTGCCTCTGAGTGAGGCGTTGTTATTTGGCATCTGAGCGGCTCAAATAATTTTAAAATCAGGAATTAAAGTAATAAAAATTTATTTTATAAAAAAGGAATTAAAGTAAAAACATAGAAAAAACAAATAAATGAAATAAAAACTCAAGCAAGAATTAATAGGGTAAGGAAGCATTTGTTTCACTACTTCAACTACTACTAACTCACTATAGCACCAAGCCGCCTGATTCCGACACAGCTAAGCAAGCTCCTCCTCCATCCTCATCCCATCTCCATCCCATTTGTGTCACTGCTTGTGAATTACTGTGTCCTTTATCATTTTACCCGTATGATACAGCGACAAATGCTCACAGATGATAAATTCAGCTGAATATATCTTTTGGATCAGATGCTCGTTCTGGGGTGAAGGTGTAAGTTGCGTGAAGTGAACTCATCTATACTCTTTCAGCTTCAAAAATCGACAAAGTGATTCAGTAAATTGATTTAGTCTATTTTTGAAATATATCTTACCTCTTTTGCCGTATTATTGTTTATGCTGGAGTATTGTTACGCATTGTTGCCATTTTCTTTTCCAGGTGGGGCAAATGCAGAGAACTGTTCGTGTGCTATTCAGCACTATCGCCGGTATACAACTGGATCAATTCGTGACTTGACAATACTGTTCAAAAGTAACTTTGTCATACCCCTTCTTCACGCCTGTGGCTGTCGTTTACCTCATCTGAGTTCTCTACCACCTGAATTGTTATTGAAAATTGTGGCCGATCTTGATATCAAATCGGCCCTTCGTCTTTTGACCGCGTCGAAACTTTTTTATGAGATTATTCGAGACAATAAACTTTGGAAGCACTATTTTGCAAGGTAACTAGTTACTCTTTTTTTACTGTTTTGGAGTGTAAAAATCTGTAAGTGGTTCTAGTAAAACTATTCAATGCTACCAAACTGGCTATAAAAGTTATATCTGCAAAGGAAAAAATTAAACCAGGCCTGGGTTGCATATTGTCTGGGCTGATCCATTTTAAGTAGCCCTGTATTTTTAAAGTCCTGTCTTAATTAATGCTGGGGCTTTTCTTAATTAATCATTAATGGGAATAAGATGCTACCATTCATGGATAACAATTATACGTATCTTGTGCGGGTAATGAAGAACCCCAGTGGGTGATATCTATAAAAGAGCGATGTAGCCTCTATGTATTGTTTTTCTTCTGATCGGTTTTTGTAGAAGTGGTGGTCGAAGACAGCTCGCTCAATTTGAAATTAAAAGCTCTAGTGCCAAAGATTAAAAAGGGATTCTCAAAATAAACGGTTTTTTTGTGTGTGTTCTTTTACGTTGGGTATTATGACGTTTTTACATCATACTCAATTCCTTGTAAAACACGCTTTACTGGGGTTGGAGTTATGTCAGCAAATACTTTACGTATTTTATTAATAAATATCTTAACTGAACAATCAACTGTACTTTTCATGTTCATGAAACTAAGAAGAAAGAACTCAGATCAAACACATAACGTGAATAAGGCTGAAATATAATGCCTCTGAGGTAGAATAACGTTCTTGTTTTCTTATTTATGCAATTGCTCGGAATGAATATTGGTCCAGATGAAGAGGAAGATGTTAGATGTGGTCAATTCTGATCCTCTCATCTATGTAATAAAGAGACTAATTGAGAAGAGGAAGGCGTGGTCTCTTCTAAACATTTTATGTATCCTAATAGAGGGACTGAGAATGGAGTGGAAGGTGTGGCTACCTCTAATTCTCTCATCTACTAAAAAAGAGACTAATTAATGAGAGGAAGGTGTGTTCCTTCTAATCTACTACTACTAACGACTCACTGCAGCACGAAGCCACCTAGGGGTCAAAAAAACTACGTAGGCTTCTCCATCCCAATCTATTGTAAGCCTCTTCACACCCTCCCAAGAAGTTCCAATTTCTCTTAAATTTTTCCTCATGACATTCTCCCATCGTATTTGGGGACGATCAGCTTTTTTGCCTTAGATGGATGGCCAAGAAGGAAGATCTTTGACAATCTGTCATCCTTCATCAGCAGAACTTATCCTAGCCATCTCAATCTTTCTCTCATTATAGCCTTAAAAAGTGGGATTGAACAACATTTTTCGTGCAGCATACTGTTTGAAATATGATCAGTCAGAGGGGTGCCCAAAACAATCCGTAGACAATTTTCCTGGAAGACATGTAACGAATCCTCCTCCGTCTTTTGGAGTGCTTACACTTCAGAACCATACTTGACCACTCTCATCGTTGCAGCTTCCAATATTCTAATCTTGTTTTGCAGACTAATCTTCCTAATCTTCCAAACTTTTTTCAGCTCTGAAAAAAGTACCCTGGGCTTTGGCTATTCTACTTTTATTTTTTATTTTTTTTAATGGAATTTTAAATGAATTTCTAGATCATTCCTTACTTGACCGCTTGCATTTGTTTATGTGTGCTGTTGTATATTGCTTGTGCTTTTGCTTATGCTTGCTATTATGCATTGCTTGTGGTTTGCTTATGATTGTAATATTTCAGGTTTTGTAACCTGGGTTTTTGAAGTATATGCTCGAAGAGACAAATTGTTACATGGTATCAGAGTAGAAGATGGATAGCACCGTCCCATATCCTGAGCTGAATTGGGAATCAGACAATCTAAAATAGGCGTGGATCGGATTTAAAAGTCATACTAATCTAATGTTTAATTGACAATTGAGTGGGAAAAATGAGAAAATCGGGTGTGCATATCTGCTAATTTGGTTTGGAGAAAAAGGACGTGATGTGTTCATGACTTGGACGCTAGCAGCTGATGAAAAAGACAAAATTAGTATATACCTTGCGAAATTCGATGACTACTTTAGTCCACAATCAAACCCCATATTCATGACGTCATGACTTGGACGCTAGCAGCTGATGAAAAAGACAAAATTAGTGTATACCTTGCGAAATTCGATGACTACTTTAGTCCACAATCAAACCCCATATTCTTTGGGTATACATTCCACAAATGTGACCAAAGGGAAGGTAAAACTCTAGAACAATATGCAACTGAACTGAAAATCTTAGTGTGTGATTGATCATATGGAGCTGTGATTGCTGACGAAATGCTTTGTGATTGCCTCGTCTTTGGAACATCATCCCAGAAGATTTGTGAAAGACTACTGGAGTCGGGATCCGAAGTGACCCTCTCAGATGCTATCAAAATAGCAAGAGCTTACACAGAAACCCAGGTGCAACTTAAAACAATCCAATAGAATCTACTAGTCATGGAAAGCCAGAAGTTGGTATCATCAAGAAGAATCAAAATAGACTGTGGAAACCTAATCTTGACGGAATCGAAAACTATGAATGTTACTTCTGTGGTGGAGATTATTCAGAGAATCACTAGAGCACTGCAAAAAAGAAGATCTGTAGTAACTGCAGAAAACCCAACCGTTTTGCGCGTGTCTGTCGTGGTAGCAAAAGACTGTGAACATCATCAGTTCTGAAGCTCAACAATGATGAACAATTTATCCATCAGCTAATGATGGATAAAGCTGATGACCAGTAATATACTAAACTAAGAATTTCCAACCAGTTCAGTGTGAAATTCAAGACTGACACAGGGGCACAAGTTTGCATCATTACCAGACGGGCAGTAAAAAGACTAAATCCAAAACCTGCAATCCACCCTAATAACGACATTTTAAGCTATTGTGGTCAGACTATTCCCGTCATGGGGAGAAGATTGACTGTGCCTACAAAGAAAATAATAGCCAACCCATAGTTTTTTGGTAGTGCATTCAACCCCTACTCCTATCCTTAACTTCAGTGCGAGTCGTCAACTGAACCTGGTAAAGCTGATACTTAGTCTTCAGCCTGGAAACCCAGCACCAATAAGATACTCACTGAATTTTCCGACCTATTTGAGGGAGTTAAGAAACTGGACTGTGAATGTAAAATAATCCTCAAGGAAGGTGCACAGCCATCCATTCAGCCCACGAGACGAATCCCATTGAGTCTTCAGTCCAAATTCAAGGGTGAACTAGATCGTATGGAGAACCTAGAAATCATTGAGAAGGTGACCCATCCAACGGATTTGGTGAATTCAACTGTGGCTGTGGAGAAACCAGATGGAACCTTGAGAGTCTCTATAGATCCTCACGATCTCAACAAAGCCATAAAAAGACCCCACTATTACATGCCAACTTTTGAAGAAGCTGTGTAAAAGCATGTAGGTGCTAAGTACTTCTCGAAGCTAGATGGCCGGACAGGATATTGGAACTTGTGTCTTGATGACGAATCTTCCGAACTAACTAAATTCTCAACTCAATATGGGCGATACAAGTTTAGACGTATGCCCTTTGGACTCAAGTCTGCACAAGATGAGTTCCAACGTCACATGGAAGATGTATTCGGCAATATCAAGAGATTCTCAGTAATTTCGGATGACATGATCATCTCTGGTGTGTCTAAAGAGGACCACAACAGAAATCTTCAAAAACCCTTTTAAGAACTAGAGAAAAGGAAGTCAAGCTTAACGAAGACAAGTGTCAATATTCTCTGGAATTCCCCGAAAATTTTGTTTCTGTAATAATTTTTGGAGAGTTTTCGTATACAAGGATCTTTTTCAAGAAAATTGATGGGGTATTATATGGCCAATCATTGAGGAGTTTTTTCAACACTTTCTGGATCAGGTATCCTCTATGTTTATTGGAGGTAGTTTTTTGTACTTTTTTTTATGAAATTTTCTTTTTTTGGTAAAAAAAAAATGATCGAGGTATTCAAATTTTCTTTCAGGGACTATCCAAAGGTTTCCGAAAAGTTGAAAGAAGAATCAGAAAGAGACTGGCTCGAAGCCTATAAAAGCGAAACTGTAGAAAGAAGACGGCAGAGGAATTGGCCTCTGGTTGGGCCTCTGGATGGCCTCTGGTTTGACTAGTATCTTATCAAGCTGAAGTTAAGGTCCTTTCACAATTTTGAGTCGCAGTCTTTTTTTTTTTGCAGTTCATGAATTTTTACTTCTCGTATTAACCTTTTTAATAATGATGCTTAGCACATTATTTGAAAATATTTTTAAAATCAAAAACTTTATTTAGGGACCTGGGGGAAGGTTGAGAGAGATAAATAAAGAGAGGTGAGTGAGATAAAAAAAAAAAACAATTTCGTCTGTCTGACATTTCTAACTCTCTATTTTTAACGTCTGTCTGATAGTAAACCGTCAAAAGGTTAAGTTTTTTACCATTAAACGGTAAAGTTTTTTAATTTCTAAACCTTTATGAAAAAAATTGTTGATTTGAGACACTCAAAATGTTATGCTTTGATTTTATCGTAAAGGTAAAACAGGGTTGCAGTTCTTGCTGTTATCTAAATTCCTATTTTATATTATATGTTTTATTTTGTAAAGTTAAGTACCTATCCAAGTTTTTATTATTGCTAACTTTATCTAAGATATCTACAAATTTAATCACCCTTCAAAAGCAAGCTTTAATTAATTCGGTGAAACAATTTTCTCTTTAAACCATAAAAAAATCCATGTTTTAATAATAGAATTGTGAATTATATTAAAATATACTGTTAGTTATAAATAGTCGCTCTAACCCCCTTCCCCAATTGCGAGAATCCGTGGTTTAGCTTTAACCAAAATCATTTACCCCTCCCCCAGTGATCCCCCCGGAAAATATCCCCCGCTTAAAATACCCCCCCCCCTCCGCGGAAAATTCCCCCATGAAAAATATTCCCCCGGTAAATATCCCCCCCTTCGTAAAATACCCCCCGTGGAAAATAGGCTTTCCAAATTTGAGAATTTTATTTGAGTTTTATTTTTTTAATTTTCGTAGGGGTAAGGAATTTTGGTACTGTACTTGTGTATTATGCGCCACTCACTCAAGTTTACGCTGTGTAAAATTCGAGAACACGTTGGTTTTTTCGTTAGTTTC
Source organism: Artemia sp. Qi Xiang Cuo (assembly GCF_049724085.1). Lineage (NCBI taxonomy): Eukaryota > Metazoa > Arthropoda > Branchiopoda > Anostraca > Artemiidae > Artemia > Artemia sp. Qi Xiang Cuo. The sequence goes on from NC_142809.1 coordinate 11,747,945, forward strand.
TTCGTTACTTTACAAATAATTTTGGGCTATAGATTTGCCTATTAGGGGGGGGGGGGGTTAAAGTCTAATGCGTGTGCATTTCCGCGGGGGTATTTTCCACGGGGTTATTTTCCGGGGGTAAATTTTCCGTGGGGGGGGGGGGTAAACGCTGGCCACCAGAATAAAGTCCTGTCTTGGTTGGTGTAATACGGGTTCTACACTTTAGGAAGTTTGTATATAAATTGCAAAGAGGACTTTATCTGATCTTTATTTTATTACATATTAGTCCTCTACCTCCTCTTGTTATTAATCCTCTTAATTATATATTAGATCTCTATCTATTAGTTCTCTATCTAAGAAACTTATACACAGATTGCAAAGAGGAGATTCCGTCTGGTCTGACTGTTAGGGATTCGGTTTTTTACCGCCAGATGACACTGGTTGCTTACTGTTCGTTACTCCAAACTGTTTGGAGATCTGGAGTTTGTATTTAAGCGCTACATGGTTTGCCTGTTCAACTGTTTTTAAATGTTTCCATGTACATATGCCAAGGGAAGTAAAGGATTCGATTTTTCAATCTACCGAAGGATAATTTTTTTAATTTTGAAGGTTATCTTGACGCTCAATAGCTTACGGAAGGTTCTATATTGAAAGGAATTAAATCAGTTTTGGTTGCTCTGTATGTTTTTGAGTTATTTTAAGTACCTTTTAAAGCCCCGTGTGAATTAGCTTGTGTGGATATGACAAGGAATTATGTCGTTTTATTTGAGTCTCTGTCTACACAGCTGGTAGATTCGTAGAATGTTAACGTTTTGTTGTCTGTTGACGACAGAAAAGAAAATTCGTTTGTTTTTTATTTCGACATAGACGTTCCTATGTCAATTTTAAATTCTTGGTCAACTTGCCTTAGACTCTAGGCAGGAGCCACAGTATTTAAAAAGAATTAAAGCTTTCACGATAATCAACCGAATAAGAGCTGAAAGCTGGTTAAATTAGTATTGAAGAGAAATCAAGTATTATATTTGAAAATACCGCAAAAAAGTGCGCCCAGTACGCTATTTTTAGGTCGATATAAAAAGGCACAAATCAATCGCTGAACTGTTGGCATGATGTAAATTTTGTTACTCAAGTGCGGCTAAATTCCATGCTAACTAATTTCTTACAGAAGCAATGAAAAGCTAAAGCCTTTAATAATAATTAAAGGGTTTAATCCTAAGTGAATGGTTATGTTTACAAAAGGCCAACAAAATTTTCCTTTTTTAATTCCTTTTCAACATTTTTCATGAGTAAATGCACAAGCATTTCTTCGATTATAAGCAAAAATAAGAAAATTTCCCTATTCTTGTTTTTTTTATGTATTTTTAATTTATAATAAATGTAAAGCAAAATGTAATTCGGTACATTGATACATCTGTCTCTAATCTATCAAATGATATCAAAATTGTCGTCTTATATTACAACATGACAACCTTACAACTAACGAAAATTAGCGCTTGCAGAGGGCTATATTTGCACCATAGATTGTCTATCAATGTTTCTGGCCTAGAAACGAGAAATCTTGCTTTTCCGCATTCTCAGTTTTTAAACATTGTGCTTCAAATTCTCCATTAATGATTTGACTTGTTAAAAAAATTCTCTAATAGCGCTATCTATCATTTTTGTGAATTCAGCACAATTATTAATAAAAATTTAATTACAATTATTTGGTTATTACTTATATTAGATTATTACAATTATTACTAGTAATTACAATTATTAATAAGATTTTTTTTAGCACGACAAAAGAATGGCTTTAATTTCAGCAAAATCTGCCTCAAATTTACCATAGATTTAAAGTATTTCTTTTTTAATACTGTGGCTGCTTGATTTATAAATATATTTGAAACAGTATTTGCATTATATGTTATTCGGTTAAGAAAGGTACAGGATTTGTTAAGTGCTTATTTTATACATAATTTCTTGTACCTGTTCACTAGTTAATTTCTAGTGCTAAAAGTTAAGTATATGTACTTCTGGATGAAATAAAACCTGTTTTGTAAGTGTTGCTTTTAGAACTAGTGGTTGCTAGGTATTTATGGGATATTACAAGATAATTCTTAAGTATCAAGGACATAAAACTCAATAATTTTCGTTTTTTTTTTTTTTTTTTTTTGCTTTTTTTTAAGGGCAGTATATTATTTCTGTCAATGTTTCCACGTTGAACCGTGAAAATTAATTCCGTGAATATTCAAACATTCACAATCTGTCCTGCAATTTCATTGGGAAGCTACACCTTCTGAAGCTGTTTGATGCTAATGGTTTTCAGCTTTTTTGGCTGATTATTCTGCTTTTTCCTTTGCTGATTTTCCTGCACTATCAAACGAAAGCTACACCTTCTCTAGCTGTTTGGTGTCATATGTTTCGTATTTTTCCATTGCTGATTTTGGGTGATTTGCTGAACTTTCAAAGGAAACCTGCTCCTTCTGAATTTGTTTGTACCATATGTTTTTAGCTTTTGTCGGCTGATTTTTCACCCATGTTTCTTTTTTTTTAATTTCGCCGCCCGCTACTATTAAAAACTCTTATCTCTGCTTATACAGATTTTTTGTTTTGTTTTTATTATAAAAGAAATTTTCACTTTTTCGTAATTTTTTAAGATTTACATGGTTTTCCTAATCTGTTGGCTCTGTTCTGAGATTTTTCGTTTGTCTGTATTTTGTGTTAAATAGAAAATCTTGAATATTTTAACTGCAACCACCATCTTAACTAATAAAATTACCGAGGTAAGTGAAGGTGTCCACTTGGTCGATCTTCTCGTTACATGCCAAAATTGATTGTAAGGTTCAACAAAAAGTGTAAATAAAAAAAAAAAAAAAAAGTATGTTTTGTCTCCGGCTGCAGGGAAAAATAGTGATTTTAAAGATTAAAAATGAAAGGTTATGGCAGTCACAACAAAAAAATTATTACAAATTAATTAAACATCAGAACTTAAATACTATCTCTTTAAACGAGCAATAATTATTTATTTATGCATGTATTTACTTTTTCTCGAAAACAGCTCCATATTTTTTAGGTAATAATGGCATCCTGGGATTTTCTGGCCTAAGAAATCGATCTATATAGGTCAGAAGTTAGAGAAAATTCGTTAAGAGCCTTAATTTTTGTGAAAAAGATTCAGTGGCGTCGTATTTAAAAATACTTTTGAGAAGCATATAAACGTCATATTGGCCCCAGTAGTGTTTCTATCATTTTCATTATCAATAATGCAGTCAAAATTACACAAGAAACATGTCTGACAAGAAAAATCATCTTTGACGTCATATTTATGAGTAAATTTCAAGAGAATAAATTCACTCTCATTTCCTCTCCCCCCCCCCTCAGGAGTGAAAGTATCGTTTTTATATCTATGATGCATGCGACATTACAAAAGGAACATAGCTAAATATAAAGTACCAAGTGTAATTAGTCTATTTACGAAAGGCGTTTCAAGTGGTTTCGTAATGCCTAGAGCTCAATTGAGCAACCTAGACAATCAGATGTAACAAAGCCCTAGGCACGGAATAAAACGCCCTGGAGCTAGTGCTCAACTATCCCGAAATTCTGATCGGTTAGCCCCAAATTTTCCCGAAAGAAAGTTGGGTTCTCCAGGGTCTTCTTCTCCCTCTGGCGTGAACATTTACATAAATCGACGATCTGTGTTTTTTTTTTTCGCGCATTTACGGAGGTTTGTTTTCTGGATTTTGGAGAACTCAAGTTTCCTTTGGGGAAATTTGAGGATAGAGGAAAGACTAACTGAATTATAGATAAAGAGGAGATTGAAAATTAGTTCCTCTCCCCAGGAGTAAAACCCTATCCCGGGAAGGAAAAATCCCTATCCCCGGAAGGAAAACTTTTCCTTCCCTCCAGAAGCAAATCCTTTCGTTGCCTCATAGTGGTGTCGTAGTGGACTTTTTGCGAGTTTTCCTAACCAGAACCGTGACTGCAAATAGCGCTGCAGGGCCACCTTGAGGAGTGACAACCCTCGAGGAAATTGTAGCCTAGTAAACGATACAGCATTGGGTTGGATTTTTGATTAACGGATAACTATTTTGGGTTTTGTTTGCTCTGTTGGGCTCAATAACCTCTTTTTAGCTATCTTATCTAATAGGGACTGCCTCACTTATTTTATTATATTTTTTGTAGTCATGATTGTAAAATCAGTCTGATATAAACGACAGTTTTTTTTTAATTCGACATAAAAACGATCATTTTGTCATTTATTTCTTTGTAAATATACGCGTTGTAAAGGTTTTTCAATTTTACCACCTCTTTTGGTCAGGTTGCTCTTTAGGTCAATTTTACCACCTCTTTAGGTCAGGTTGCTCTTTAGGTCAATTTTACCACCTATTTTGGTCAGGTTGGTCTTTAGGTCAATTATTACACCTTTTTATGTCACGGTTCTCTTTAGGTGAATTTTTACAACCTCTTTAGGTCAGGTTGCTCTTTAGGTCAATTTTACCACCTATTTAGGTAAGGTTGCTCATTTTGTCAATTTTAACAACCTATTTCGGTCAGGTTGCACTTTAGTTAAATTTTACAACATATTTAGGTAATTTTGCTCTGTATGTCAATTTTACAACCTATTTAGGTCATGTTGCTCTTTAGGTCAATTATACCACCTCTTTAGGTCAATTTTACCACCACGTTGTGTCTGGGTGCTCTTAAGGTCACTTTTACCACCTCTTTAGGTCAGTTTGATCTTTCTGTCAATTTTACCTCCTCTTTAGGTCAGGTTGCTCTTTAGGTCAATTTTACCACCTTTTTTGGTCAAGTTGCTCTTTAGGTCAATTTTACCACCTCTTTAGGTCAATTTTACCACCTCTTTAGGTCAATTTTGTCACCTCTTTAGGTCAGGTTGCTATCTGCATCCAGGCTTCGAAAACTTATATTTTGAAGTTGGAATACCCAAATTTAGCGGTTTTAAGTCTGTTCAAACTTGTCCCCGAAATCATCCATAAATTTAGAGGAAAAGATATGAAGGAAAATGAAAAAGTTTGTGACACCTTGGATGTGAAGGAAGATTTATTCTGTAAGGAGGAATTAGCGACAGTAGTAAAATGATTGCTGGATAATAATGCCCCAGGTTCTGCAAGTGTGGTAAATGAGTTTCTTAAATATGGTGGTTATGGAGTTAGAAAGAAGCTAATGAAGATTATGAATATGATTTTGAAAAAGGGGAAGTACTTAGCGATTTTAGGAGAGCCCTAATAATACCATTGTATAAGAAAGGTGATAAGAGTGAGTGTGGTAATTACAGAGGCATTAGCCTGGTTTCAATAGGCACCAAATTACTTAGTAAAATGATACTTTTTAGACTTAGAGAGGCTGTAGAGAAACTTCTAAGGGTCAATGGCGCCCATTAATGGCGCTAGGCGCCCATTAAGGAGGAGGGAGAGGAATTGACCCCTAGACTTTGAAAGACACCTCTTGTGTACTTTAATGAAAAATTCCAGCCTCTTAGATTCGGAAATACCTATTTTTACCTCTATAATAAAATATTCAAAATATCTCTACCCCTTCCGCTATATTCTGATTAATTAGCACCCCTGGCTAATATTAATTAAAAAATCCTATAATCGTTAATTTTCTGCTTATCTAAAACAAGGTGGCAGTGCTAGGCTCATTTAGGTACAACAGCAAAATTCATAATACGAATATCAAGCTGATTGAACGCGACAAAACGTTTCAACACGTAATAATTTCCGCAATAGAACTGACAGTCTTTTTGCGTTTATTAATGTCAATAGCTGTAAGATTATGAGCTGTCTCATTTTAATATTACAAGGTAAGAAGTTGTTCATCTCCTCTTTATATGCTCTTGATAGCGCTTTCAATCTCCGGATTACCCCAAAATGCACGAATTTCAGCGCAAAATACTGATTGAAGATTTCTGTAAATATTTTGGGGAGACTCGGAAGAATCCGATTTTATTTCGTGAAAATTCAGGGATACACCCAAGGGCGGAATCGAGAATGGCTTTGGGAGCACATGCACCCCCAAGAAGAGCGAAAGTTGCCCTAATTACCGGGGTAGAGAGGCACAAATACCAAAGGGATGAGCTCAAAATAGAAAAATTATGATTGCACCGTTGGCCTCGCCTTGTTGAGATTAGGAGGTCCATCCTTAGCGTGCCTCTGTTAGCTCTGAAGGATATGCAATTTGAGAACCATGACTTGTTATCTGTTTATATGTCGGTTTCAATAATCAGAGGCAACGCTATAGCGTTGCCTCTAGTAGAGGCCATATGGCTCCAATGTTTTATTATTATTATTTTTTCCCAGAGGCACTTCATATAGAAGGGGTCGTCGTAGAAACTTCAAAGGGTTCTCATTCGATTGGAAATCGAGAGATCTAGTGCCCTTTTTAATAGTCGAATATACTTGCATGGCAAATAACCCTCCTTACATACCCCCCATATCCTCAAACTTATGCAATTAAAATTTTGAGATAGCTATTTTGTTCAACGTAGTTGAAAGTTCTGGAAATTAGGTCTTTAAGGATGACAACCCCCACATAGCCCTCAGGGCAAGGGTTGTAAGTTGTGCCCTGGGAGCATCTAAGCTTTTAATAGAAAGCGTTGTCGTAGACACATCAGAAAGGGCTCATTCGATTGGAAATTTAAATGGCTAGTTCCCCTTTTAATAGTCGAAAATGGAAGGCAACTAACACCCCTTCCACGCCCACCATTTCCCCAAACACATCCAACCAAAATTTTGATTTAGCCATTTCGTTCAAAGTAGTTGAAAGTTATGGAAATTATACTTTTGAGCAGGACATTCCAGCAGGATTTTCAATCAAGGGAGCCATCTCTGCAGTTTATACGAGCATCCCTTCTATAAGATCCATATATATCCCCAGAGTATAACTTACGAAGCCTGACCCTGGGCCTTGGGGGGTTGTGTCAACCCCGAAGTTTTAATATCTGATGGTTGAACTATTTTTTACCAAAATGATCACCTCAAGTTTTTATCAGATGGTTTTATCCATCCGATAAACCCATAGGCGTGGAGGGTGGGAGAGGGTAGTTGCCCTCCGATCTTTTTTCACTCTGAGAAAATGAACTACAACTTTTGATTTCCATTCAAATGAACCCTCTCGGAAGTTTATACGAGCATCCCTTTCATAAGAACCACACACGGCCCCAGGACATAGTTTACAATACCTGCCCCCGGGCCTTGGGGGGTTGTGTCGACACTGGAGTTTTTGTTATCTGACCTTTAAACTTTTTTGAAAAAATGTCTCTCTCTAAGTTCTAATCGGATGGGTTTGAGGAAAATAGGGTGTGGATAGGGGGCTGGTTTCCCTCCCATATCTTTTGACTCTTAAAAAGTTAACTAAGACTTTCTATTGCCAATTATATAAGCATACTCCGAAACTTATACGAGCATACCTACAATAAGAACTGGATCTGCCCCCAGTGTAACCTTGACCCTGCCTGTCCCGGCCCCTGGGGGGGGGGTATCGACAGGGGAGTTGTTCTCATCTGACCTTTTAATTTTATTTAACGCAATGGCCATACGTAAAGGAGTTTTTACTGTATGATCTTTGAACTATTTTTAACAAAGTGGCTACCTCAAATTTTTATCAGATGTATTTGGGTAAAAAGGGCTTGTGGGGCTAGTTGCCCTCCGATCACTTTTGACTCTTAAAAAGGGCAGTAGAATTCTCGATTTTCAATCGAATGAGCCCCCTTTGAAGTTTATACGACGACCCCTTCTATATGAAGTGCCTCTGGGAACAAAAATCACTACAAATAAGAGTTTGGGTATAACCTCCTTCTCTCACAAAATCACTATAAACAAGAGTTTGGTTATCACCTCCTTCTCTCACTGTAAAAGTCTAACTGCGTCATTGGCGCTTTACTGAAAACTATATGCGTCTTGAACTGTCTTTGAAAGTATAAACAACATCAAACTGAATATTTGATGTATAGTGATATTAATCGTTGAAAGATCCATCAGTTCCAGAAATTATTTCACTGTAATTTATTTTCATTTTCAATGCTGTAAGAACTGGAAAAGAAAATATTTGTAAAATAATTCGTCTTCAGTTAAGCACCAATGACGCAGTAGGCTTTTGGTTTTTATTTACAGTTAAGGAAGGAGGCAGTATCCAAACACTTGTTTGTAGTGAAACTATATTCGTCTTGAACAACTTTAAAAAGAGTTAATAAATTAAACTGAATATTTGATGTATAATGATATTAATTGCTGAAAGCTCATCAGTTCCAAATTTTACTATAATTTTAATGTTTATTTTCAATATTAAGTACAAAAGAAAATATTTGTCATAAAATTGGTTTTCAGTAAAGCGCCAATGACGCGGTAGATTTTAGACTTTTACAGTGAGAGAAAGAGGTGATACCCAAACTCTTGTTTGTAGTGATTTTTGTTCGTTTCAACCTTAATTTGAATATTCAATTTAAGTTTTACTCGTTTTAAGATTTATTTATTAATTTCCATTAATATGTATTGTATGTTTGTTTGCATTGATTGTTTATTTAATTTCTGTTCGTTTTAAGTTTCATTTATACTTCAATAGGATTTTTTTTTTTAAGCTTGATTTTCATATTCAATCTAATCATTACTAACTTTAAGATCTATTTAGTCATTTATAATATTACTAGTTGTATGTTATTTGCTATGATTGTTTATTTAATTTCTGTTTGTTTTTGGTTTCATTAATTCTTTAATAGTAATTTCTGGTCGTTTTGAGTTTGAATTTTAACAGGTATTTGTATCTGCTGAGCTTAAGTTTAAAATAGGAAAGTTTTTTTTTTTAATTAATACATTACAATACTGATGGTAATTTGCGCAGAAGCCCGAAAAAAGGGCTGCCGAACTTTCCATTGTTCAAAATTTATCTCTTGAACTGTAAATACTGGCGTAATTAACGTTTCATACAAGACTATTTCAATCGTCACTTTACCAATTAAATGAAAAAAACAAGTTTTTCAACTGAAAGTAAGGAGCAACATTAAAACTTGAAACGAACAGAAATTATTACGTATATGAGGGGGTTCGTCCCCTAGTCAATACATCGCCCTTTACGCTAAAGTTTTTTTTTTTAGTACATTCAAAAGAGCTATCTATTCTAATTAACCGGCCTTTGTGATCAGGGGTTTATGATTCGAACAAAACTCAAACTTTAGTGTAAACAGCGAGGTATTGACTAGGGGATAAAATCCCTAATATACTTAATAAAAACATAGGATATGAAAGTTCGTCATGAAAGTTAATTCGTAAGTTACGTCGAATTAAAACTTAAAACATTAAAACTTAAAACGAACAGAAATTATTCTGTATAAGAAAGGGGTTGTCCCCTCCTCAACACCTCCCTCTTTACGCTAAAGTTTTTTACTGCTAAAAAAAATAAAGCTTTGTGACAGAGTCAAACATTAGCGTACAGAGCGCGGCGTTGAGGAGGGGACAGCCCCTTTCATATACGGAATAATTTCTGTTCGTTTTAAGTTTTAATGTTTTAAGTTTTAATTCAACGTAACTTATGAATTAACTTACTTAACGAACTTTTTTGATTGGGTGACTTCGGGGAAAAAATGAGCGTGGGAGGGGGCCACGTTGCCCTCCAATTGTTTTGGTCACTTAAAAAAGGCACTAGGACTTTTTATTCCGTTCGGATGAGCCCTTTCACGATATCTAGGACTACTGGATTGATACGATCACCCCTGGGGAAAAAAAAAACAGAAAAAAAATAATCACGCATCCCTGATCTTTCTTCTGGCAAAAAATACGAAGTTCCACATTTTTGAAGATAGGAGCTTGCAACTTCTATAGTAGGGTTCTCTGATACCCTGAATCTGATGGTATGATTTTCATTAAAGTTCTATGAATTTTAGGGGTTGTTTTCCCCTTTCTTCGAAAAGAATGCAAATTTTCTCAGGCGCGTAACTTTTGATGGGTAAAACTAAACTTAATGAAACTTATATATTTGAAATCAGCATAAAAATAGCCAAACGCTATTACTTGTTAAATTTTGCTGTTTTAAGCAAGATTGGTATTTTGTTTATGATAAAGAAATCCACCGAGCATATTATTATTGTTTTTTTTTACAATGTATATCTCGTCTGAAACAAGTCCCCACTCATGTGCTGGGACCCAGGCACGTATCCATGAGCACGGGCAGCATTTTGTCTAGGGGGGGGCTGCAACCGATTTTGTGATGGAAGGGGAGAGCTGAAGTTATATGGGCAGTTCAAAAAACGTCACATCGCCAGTAAGTTCTATCTTACCTTTGAAATCTTTATTTATCAATAATCACCAAAAATCATCAATGAGCTTCAAGTTCAGAGTTCACCGAGTGAAGAGCTAAACAAGTTTAAATTGAATCGGATATAGTCCTTGCTGAAATTTGTTGAACTTGTTTAAGGAACCAAGCACATATTACAAACGTTGGCCAGTAAAATTACGGTTTGACCGGGACAAAATTGCAAAAAAAAAGTTTTTTTACACCAAAAATGTTCAGAAAAAATCGCTGAATAACATATCCAAGATCCGCTAAAATCGCCCTCCTGGAAAACCTTCTGGGGCTGCTTAAAGGGAGTGGAAGGGGGCGAAAAATTAGGTATTTACATTTTTGACATTTAGGAAGCTTTTTTTACACAAAAATGTTCAGAAAAAATCGCTGAACAACATATCCAAAATCCGCTAAAATCGCCCTCCGGGAAAACCTTCTGGGGCTGCTTAAAGGGAGCGGAAGGGGGCGAAAAATTAGTTTTTTTTTTAATTTTTGACATTTGGGAAGCTTTGTTTACACTAAAAAGCTCAGAAAAAATTGTAGAACAACATACCCAAAATCCGCTAAAATTTCCCACCGGGAAAACCTTCTGGGGCTGCTTAAAGGGGGTGAAAGGGGTGAAAAATCCTTTTTTCGATTTTGTTATTTCGGTACGTTCGGAGACTCGATTCTAGTATAAATCAACTCGCTGAAACCGAAAATGATGTCACTTTTAGTGTAACACTTCTCTAACTTATATTAAACTACAAAAAATGAGATTTTAATAACTCCATTGCCAAAATAAAGGAAGTAGCTTTTCTTCCCAAGTTTTGCAGAACGCCTCAAATACTTTAAACAGCCTGCGAAAAGCAATAGAGGAAAATATAGAACTTAAAAGAGCAGAGGAGTACCTCACTCTTTTTTGCTTCGCTAGTCGTCGGGAACCTGGTTATCTGATGAGAATCAAACTTGTGAAAACTAGACTTTAGAAAAAGAGAGACTTAGCATAGACGCATAGAAACTTGAATATTCTAGTCTATACGGCTCATTAAAGACCAAGTAGAGTTGGGTTTCGGAAACGCAGGCTCCACAGCGCAAACAACAGGATCGTTATCTATCTTCAAAAGTACCTGACTGTTATATCAGCTAGTTTGGCAGACACACTATTATGAGTAAGTAAACTTGATAGAGTTGATATGTTGCCTCATCCGTAGGAAGCTAAGCCATAGTTTAGGTCAATCAATATTGAAATAGAAGTTATTGTTCGAGGAAGGAGGGGATTGAACCTCCTTCTCAATTTATTTTAACATTATAGCCATCTATCGGTGCCTTGAAAAACATCCACGGCGCAGATCAGTCACTAGATGTGATGTGACTACTAGCTGTTGTCGGAAAGACATGAAAGTTTAGCGGAATCGCAGCGGATGCTCATTGGAGTAGTCATTTGATGATTGTCCTCAGCAGGTTGTTCGGTACAACATGCCTCTGCTGACGCGGATGTCCTGATTGCAACCACAGCCATTCATAATGCAAGAATTCAGTTGACGTGTCTCATCGGCAACGACACTGACCTCCTTATCTTTCTCCTCTATCATGTCACTGCCACCCACAAAGGCCTGTATTTCAGATTCGAGGCGAAAGCTTCAAACGAACATAAGCTATGGAATATATGCTCCATCAAAGAAAAACTAAGGGACATGTGTGGTGCAATTCTATTTCTGCACGTATTCCTAGGCTGTGACACCACTTCGAGATTACAAGAAATTGGTAAATCTCTCGGACTGTCATTGTACCGGTCCGATCTGTCTTTCCTTGAGGCCGCTAAGGTCTTTATGGACTCGAAGGCTACGAAAGACGAGCTCATTGTAGCTGGTGAATAAGCTCTTTTGAGAATTTATAAAGGAAAGCCTGGAGAAACTCTCGTGTCCTTGAGACATCGTCTGTTCTTGGCCAAGTTCACTTTCTTTTCCGCATTTGTCTGCCCTGATCGGATGCCTCCCACACCCTCAGCTGCGAAGTTCCATCCTTTTCGCGTGTATTTGCAGGTAATGGAATGGAAAAGCGAGGCTCCTGCGATGAAACCGGAAAACTGGGGATGGCGACTCTCTGCTGATAATTACATCCCAGTAACGGCGGAGAAGAAACCAGGTCCCCAAAGTCTACTTCAAATTATCCACTGCAAATGCAAATCAGGTTGCGATACGGCCAGATGCACTTGCCGTAAGAATGGCATGCCCTGCACACTTGCTTGCGGAGAGTGCATGGGAACAAGCTGTAATAACTCTGAACATCTCTAGAAGAAGAAGAATTTTAGTTTTTTGCATTAACGGTGGTTGTGCTCTTTTGTAGTGCTCATTAATGAAATGGTGATTCTCAATTTTATGTGATCTAAAAATAATGATTATCAAAACTGTGATTTATGTATGGACGTGTTAATGTTTTGTTTTCCTACTGTAGAAGAAGCTGATAATAAGAATAATTTTTCAAGTTTCTATGCGACTATGCCTATAGTTTCCCTTTTTCTGCAGTCTGGTCTTCACAAGGTTCATTCTCATCGGATAACCAGGTTTCCAACGATTACCAAAGCAACAAAGAGTGGGGTACTTCTCTGCTCCTTTAAATTGCCGTACGAGATTTTCCTGTGTTGCTGATTGAAGTATTTCAGGCTTTCATTGATCTGATCTTTCGAACACTTCGAAAGAAAAGCTATTTCCTTTTGCAATGGAGTTATTCCAATCTTATTTATAGTTTAAGATAAGTTACAGACGTCAGTATGAGTTTAGTATCTGAACTAAAAGGAACTAACTTATGAACCTAATCGGATTATCTTTTCTACTGTACTGTGTTAGATTGCGCAATTAACTTGTGGATTTAATTGTGAGGGATTGTTCACTTCACACAACGTGAGTTATTATTTATCATAGTGAATAATTTAGTTCCATAACTGAATATTTACTATTGGTCAAGTAACCTTGAATTAAGACTGATTAACAGTTCGTGAGTCTGTAGTGTCTCGTCAGAAAAAATGTCGGGAAAAAAGCAGCCCCCAAGGCTACCACCCGAGAAGGATACTCCCAATTAAACCCTCGGCCTGTCGCGCTTCCAACCTCCTTCTCAAATTCTTTCAAGAACCCCCCCCCCCCCAACTCCGCGGTTGAAAACGGTTAGCCACTGGTCAAGACTGCAGGCCTTTGCAACACCTAACTCTAATTAAATAGGTGAGACAGCTGCCCAAAAGAGTAAAACGGATGAAACGCGATAGCCAGTGATAGTGCAACCTCTCTCTTCAAGTTTCCCAGAAACTAGTAGTGCAGATTACCCTAATTATTATACTGTCTCAATCAAGAAAATCAATGGCCAACCCTTTTCAAAAGATCGAATAATGCAAATTAGGAAAGCTGTTTTTCTGATCGCCAAGGTAAATTTTGAACTTGTTTTCAAGCAGGACGAGTCTATTGATATTTACTTTACGTCTTCTCAGGCGGCAGACCATGTCCTGTCAAAATCCAAAGAAATAATTCTTGATGGCTCGAAAATTTTAGCCACAAAAAAAATGTGGAAAAGTTACACAAGTATGTGCTTTATGGTGTTGATACCAGTGTAAAAATGGAGGAAATACAAACTGAACTAGTAGATTCTTCAGGCCTTCTCATAAATCCTTCAACTGCAATAAGACTAAGTTTAAACAAAGAAGGAGCTCTTCACCCAAGCCGTTCAATCCTCTTTTCCTGCAAAGTAGAGCTAAACAGAGGAAAATTCTTGTACGGTATGTCCCTTTTTTATAAGATTTATAAGCCTAAGCCCCTAGAAAGCTCTACTTGTCTGGCCCATGGCCACAGAAAAAAGCTGCAAACAGTCCAACCCATCTTGCCAAAAGCGTGGGAAAACAGGCACCGCAATTAGTGAATGCCCTGAGTCAGACCCTTTCTGCAGAAATTGTAACCGTAAGGGACACACAGCCCTCTAAAAACAATCTTGCTCGGCTCACCAAAAGCGAGTCGTAATCCTTAGAACATCGGATAAAATGAACCTACCCTACTCAGTTGTAGCTGCAAGAATCCCTCGGCAACCCACACCCCATCGACCCAGTAGAAGCCAAGCAACAGCTGTTGTAGAAGATGCAAATACAGTATCATTTCTTAAAGAGGCAAACAATGTTCAT